>NC_056737.1:1222408660-1222433660 GCF_019279795.1 Protopterus annectens
ATCATCTGTCTCATTCTGAAGTCTTTAAGGCTGATCAGATAACATTTTGAATACAGACTGAGCAACCATGACAATCTAACCCTTCCATGTAAGGATGGAAAGGGGCCTATTATGTTGTCAAAGCCTGTAGCAATATCACAGCTTTTTTTCTACATAATACCCTGCTGTAAATAAATCACTCTCCGCCACAAAGTTTATTGATCACAAGCACTTCCATGCTTGTGTCTCGTGAAGTCTCTACAGAATAAAATGCTGCTTTATATTTTGTCTTGTCAAAATATTAAACGGCTCTGTCAAGCAGAGTCAGGCTTGCAGTGATGGTGTAATTCTGTTGCAGTCTCTCTCATTCCCTTTTTCTATCTCAGCTGCCAAGCTTACATAGCAGGATTTTTTTTATAAACTTTCCAATTACAGTTTTGCGGGATTATAAAACCCAAAGGTGAAGGGCCTTAATTTCAGAAGCAGAGCATTTTGGAAATCATTATAAGGCAGTATCTGTTCCTCTTCATAAAATAATAGTATAACTGCATTTTTATTTGACATTTATGATGTAGGTACTATGACTTTAATCTGGCTTGGATGTACAGTTCATATAATTTCAGACTCCACTAAACTGCATAGTTAGAATTATATCTACAAATAGTATAATAGTTCTAACATAGCTCTTCTTCTTTGAATTTTATTTTTAGCTCTCTCTGGATATGTACAGTTTATACAAGTAACACTAATAAATAAAATGCAATAAAATATATTAGTTAAAGCTAGTGGAACTATATTTCACTATTAATATGCTAGTTAATAGAATAGAGTATTGGTATAGTGAAATAGTAAAAAGAGGTACCTGTATCTCACGGTTGTGTCATCATTAAGGATGCTGCTACCTTAATATTACCAAGAGTAAAAGTGTCTAGATAAACGTCTAACTTAAATGTGCATTTATAAATTAGATTCCAACATGTCTTAAATATTGTTTTTGTTTTACTGCATTCATATTGCATATGCTTCGTCAGCACACAGAAATTAAGTTGCGATAGTACAAATTCATGTGTGGGTATGCTCCCTTAATAAAGTTAGAAAGAATTGCATAGTAGGTCCATCGACAACTGTCCTCCAAGGTGTCAAATCGATATATATATGACTCTGCCATGTATTAATTAACCATGAAATATGATGGTACCATTGTATATGTTGTTGGTCACAGCCTTTGAATAAATGTGAATAGAGCATCTAACTTGACTTTTTCAGCTGATGGAATTTCTGGTATATGTACCTGTATTCTGTACATATACATGCTACTTCCTCACAAAAAGATATCCACTTGCGCTGAGAAAGTGAAGTACATTTATTTTCTATTAGCTGAAAAAAGAAATTTTGAAAAAAATCTAGAAAGTCTTCTCTCCTTCTTTAGCCATTTGGAAATAAATGATATACTTCCTTTTCTAGACACAAGTGGATATTTGAGCACTTTATTTAATATTAGTAAGTTAGTAACTCCTGATGAAGTTAGTAAGTTAATAACTCCTGATGAAGGGCTCATACCAGCTTGAAAGCTTGAGTAATTGTAAAATCTATATTGGTCCAATTAAAGGTATTGCATCACATCTGCATTCCAGTGTCTGTGTTTTCTGTTGTGGATCAACACAGCATTTCTTTAATTTTTTTCTTGATAAGAAGCAATAAACATGTCAAGCTACTTAGCTTCAGGTTTGTATAACCCCATCAAGTTCAAAATGTTTCCTAGCTGCATATCTTACCAGGGGAAAAAAAACTTTTTAATGTTTTATTTTATTTTCAATTGTCATTAATGAGGGACTATTTGAGCATGTCTAGCACAGACCAAGACAAAAAGTCAATATTTATTGAATAGAAATTATTAAATATGCAGGGAAGAGCAATAAAATGTATTTTACTTGCCAAAACAGGGTAGAGACTAATGCCTAGCAGAATGAGCTAATGTGAAAATAAGACAACAGTAGTGGTTATCTAGCCAAATCAGTCCTAAAAGAAAGGAAAAAAAAAATGAATACAAAGAAATACAATCGAATTCAGTATGATGAATGTCAGAATATTTAAAGTACTATTCTCTAGTTATAATTAAAAAAATGGCGATAGAAAGACAGTTTCTTTGGCATATAAATTACAAGTTCCACCAGGGGAAAAGGAAGTAGTACAGGAAGAAGAGCAGGCCGATATCTAACCGCGGAGCAGCAGGCCGAGATCTAACCGCGGAGCAGCAGGCCGAGATCTAACTGCAGAGCAGCAGGCCGAGATCTAACCGCGGAGCATCTCATTCAGAAGTGACATCAGATATGCTAACTTGTTAAATTACTTGAGTTGCACAAATGTAATAAAAATATCAAAATTATTTTAATGAAATAATTATTGACAAGTTTTCAATAGCAGAAAGAGCAGCCTAGAAAGGAACTATGTAGGACTCATATTCGGTGATATATTAATTATTGATGGCAGAAAGAACAGCCTTGAAAAGTGCTGAGCAGGAGTCGTATTCATTGGTGTATTAATGCACAGTTCATGTCTACAGACTCAGGTTTATTTGCAACAATCACCTAAACGGCATGAATCTAAGCCTCCCTAAACGCACAAATAAAAGTAAATTGAAATCTTGGATGAATTTACCACAGCATTATTTGAACATGGTAAGCAAATTAAGAGTAACAGCATTCTGTCATAGTAAAATACAGTAATAGGGATATTAAGTTATATTTTAGGAGTGGTCTGATGTGGGCCCTCTAATTCTGTCACACCTAAACAATACACTACACAAATAAGACACAGCTATTCTAGTTACTGAGTCAGCAGTATTTTACAGTTCTTCTTTTAAAGAAAAGATTGGACATCACAAATGAGTTACACTAATTTCAAAACTATACAGCATTTATTAGACCTAACTTGAGTGGAAAGGTTATATGTATTAATTACTGGCATATGTTTAGTACAAACTGTTAAGACTTCCATTAGACTTTTGATCAGTTTTCATTTACTTGGTTGGCTGCCAACAGAGTAGAAAAAATATGCTTTAAAATAATTTGTCATGACAGAAAAATAGAATAGACAGTCATAACACTATTTTAATTTGATCAGTGGAGAAAGATCACAACATTTTCTGGAAAGATCAGTCTGGAGTAGCATCTTCAAAAGTTATGCCATGAAACAACTGGCAAGAAATATAAGTCTCTTTATAAATTACAGGTATATGACTACACCTTATTTTATCATTCCCTAATCTACAGTTCAAATGAGACTAATGAGATGCTATCACCACCCCAATAAAAACAAAAGCAAACAAACAAAAAAAAATAATATTAAATACATAAATGGTACATTTTTGGAGAAGTTCTGATCATCATCCCTTCCTTGCCCATGTAGGGGTCTGTATTCACCTCGATGTTTATTATGAGTTCCAAGGTCACTTTGGGTCAAAGAAAGTCAACACTCAGAACTAAGTAAACTCTGCCAAAAATTGCCTGTAACCAAAAGAACATGTTGGCATATTATTCGTTACTGAATCCATCCACAGTAAACTGATTGATGACCAGCAATAATCAGATAATAATTAGTGCAAAGATTTGTGATGCAATACGTATATGGAAAATGTAAAAATGAAAATGGGCAGAAGTATACAACCTACTCCAACCAGAATATGAGAAATATTGGTTTAGGGAAAATATTTTTGAGAGCAATATGTTTGATCAATATCAGTGGTTAATATTCCTACATCATAACTTGAAAATAGTATATGTCCTTTCTTTTTGCAACTGTATGTGAAATTTTCATATTATTCCCATTTCTGCATTATTTTTTCTGGGGGGATCTGATACGCCCTTCCTTCCAAAAACATTTTCGTTAATTTAACCTTGACTTTGTCATCCAGATAATGGCTGAAATGGGTTCATGATCACAAATTTACTCATATACTTAAAAAGTAACAAAAATTATTTTACTAGGTATTAAGAAAATGATGGTCAACACAGAAGAGCAGAAACTATGGTAACTGGACCTGACTTACTTCAAGCCACAAAAAAAATCCCTAAGATTTAAGAATTACGTTGAGAAACAGGTGTCAAAAGAAAGTAAATTGTATTGCAGCTCCTCAAGTCACTTTTGACAAGTCATTTATTTTATTGTATTTATTTTATTTTAGTTGGAATGATGTGTTGCGTTCCAGAGTTCCTGTTGTCCAGCTTGGGTTATCTGCGATACCTCTGTTGAGTGAAAGCTGGACGTAAAATGAACCAACCTGCCAAACATTTACTAAGAATTACTGCACTCAATGTAGGTTCATGGACAGGACTCAGATTGGAATTGGGTGACCTGATAGTAAGGAGGAGGCTGGACATCCTATATATCCAGGAAACAAGATGGAGGGGCAGTGCAGCACTTATGATTCAGAGCCATACTATGCAGAAGGAGGACAGACTAGAAATGGTGTGGGGATTATGGTGAGACAGAGTCTGTACGATGTTGTCAGAATTAGTGACAGACTCATGGCAATCAGACTCCAGCCTAAAGACAGGACAGTATTCATAATCTCAGCCTATGTCGCACAGCAGGGTTGTGATAGTCAGGAAAAGATTGCATTTAGACAGATAGAGGTGCAAGATCTATTAGATAAATCTGAACAACATGAATTGGTGTTGATAATGGGTGAGCTGAAGGCAAGTATCAGGCTAGACAGAACAGGCTATGAGGACTGCCTGGGACCACATAAGTAGGGCAACAGGAACAGAGAAGGAGAGGCCATTCTAGACTTCTCTCTGGCAAATGGTTTGATAGTAGCCAATACATGGTTGGGAAAAAGACAGAGTCACAAGATCACATGCAAGAGTGGCCAACCTGCAACTCAGGTAGACGTCATCCTTGTAAGGAAAAGACACTGAAGTAGAACGAGTGACTGCAAAGTCATCTGAGATGAAAGAGTCAGCTCACAGCATAAAGCACTGGCTACCACAATCAGGTGCAAGCAGGAGTTAGAGAAGGCTCTAAGGTCAACAGACACCAGGCTGAAGACCTACATGTTGACTGGAGAGAAAACACAGTGGTTCAAGGAATTACTCACGGCTCTCACACCTCAAGGAGAGGAGGAAATAGGTAGAGTTGCAGAAAAATGTCAGCGCCTCAAAATAGCGTGTGTGAGGGCTGCAGAATGGATATGCAGCTGAGACAGGCATGAGAATGAGGTGCATAAAGAAAGCTGGTGGTGGAAAGTAGAAGTCCAGGAAATCATTAAAAGAAGGAAGGAGTGCAGGGAAAAGTGAGAGATAAAAAAGACAGATTAGGCTAGGAAGGCTAGGAAGGAATGCTGGTTTAGAATTATGTTGCAGGATATCTATGATACTCTATGGACTGATAGAGTGAAGATCATTAAGGAAACATACATCTTCAGTGATGTCTCTTCTTTTTAACTTGGAACTTCTCAGTCTAGACTACTGAATCTTATCCTAATAATTGTTAAAAAAGTGCATAATGAAAAGATGGAAGACAACCTGTCATCTAGACAGAACCTATGCAGGGAGGTGGAAGACGTTTTGCTATTACAGCTGGAGGCCACTACCTGCAACTAGAAGAGAAGGTTAAAGACAAATGGATGCCATGGACAGCCATCTTTACTAAGAATTCCAATGAGCTAACCTCATTGTGAATAGTTTTTAGTTCTTCATGTCTGAATCATTGCTTAACCTTGTTGCACTAATTTCTCTTGTTCTAGGTCATTGTAATGTTTTATTTTGCCTTTGTTTCATATTTACAATGTTTGTATAATGGATGTAATTATTAAATGGTTGTAATAAAGAAAAAATATGCAGGTGATTAATTTGCTCCTTAGGCTTGTTTGTTCCATCCTTTTCCTAATAGCAGCACAGCACCGAAGTAAATCATGCCCTCCCTTCACCATTTTTCTATCATCTTTTAAACAGTCCCGATCTCTTATTCAAATGTACTGATTAAAAAACAAAGGTGTGCTTTATGTCATAGGTTCATAGGTACTTGCTAGGCTATTTATCTGCGAAGATCTTAAGAAACTTAGTCTTACAACCCCATGGTATATTCAAGCCCTAATATTTTTCACATAAATAACCCAGAGATGGACTGAACCAGAATGAATTTGTAGTTACCTGTCCATTCATTCAAATTACATTTATAGAATAAGATAAATACATTACTTTATGTGGATTGGAAGACTGTTCCATTGAAGTAGTATTATCAGTGTAACATATCTAGCCCTCAAACATGTTCTTTTTATTTTGCTAAACAGAAGGAGATCCCTGGAGCAGGTGTTATGGTGACTGGACTTGCGAATCGTGATAGGTCTGATAGAACAGGGTCTGCTGAAGATCCATACTCAGGGCAGAGATTGCCACTCAATAGCATGTTTGACACTGAGAAAAGAGATAAGGCTTTGAGATGGTCTGTGTAGTTTATGTAATCTAGGCCCATGATTTTCATGAGAAAGCATTGTGGCCTTTCCAGTTGTTACAAGTGTATAAACACATACATATCGAAAGGGTCATTATACTCAATGATTGCCCCAATGGTTGCAGAGTGCAATGTGACAATTACGTGCTTGGACCTGGATGCTGTACCGTTAGATATAAATTGTGCAATGAAAAAGGTCTTTGTTACAACAGTGGATACATGATGATAACAGGGCTGTGTACTGGCTAATAAATGCAAGACCAAAATCATACTATCCATAGCTACTTAAAGTGACTGCAATTACTTTTTTCATATTTTCTTGTCGGAATCTTGTACTGAGGCATGCAATCAAAAGAACTGTATTGTTGGTATAATAAAATCATCATTTGCAGTAGGATGTAGATAATGCCCACTGGGAATCCTGTTTCTTTCCTGTAATTGTCAGATGAATGGGAGAAATGCATTTGTCACAAGAGGCAAATAAGTGAATTTCTAGAATACCCCACCTTCATTTAATCCAATCCAAGTAAGAATCTACAATTGCAACTGCAGGCGAGGAGTAGAGTTGAGGCTCAGTGATACATCTAGCAGACTCCCCTTACCTGTAATGTGAACTACGGAGTGAATGTTGCCTCCATCCTTTAGCACAAAGGGAACAAGCATGTGCCAAATTAACTACCACGGAGTGAACTGGATCCATCCTTTAGAACAAAGGGAACAAGCATGTGCCAAATTAACTACCACGGAGTGAACTGGATCCATCCTTTAGCACAAAGGGAACAAGCATGTGCCAAATTAACTACCATGGAGTAAACTAGATCCATCCTTTAGCACAAAGGGAACGAACATATGCCGAATTAACTACCACGGAGTGAACTGGATCCATCCTTTAGAACAAAGGGAACAAGCATGTGCTGAATTAACTACCATGGAGTGAACTGGATCCATCCTTTAGCACAAAGGGAACAAGCATGTGCCGAATTAACTACCACGGAGTGAACTGGATCCATCCTTTAGCACAAAGGGAACAAGCATGTGCCGAATTAACTACCACGGAGTGAACTGGATCCATCCTTTAGCACAAAGGGAACAAGCATGTGCCGAATTAACTACCACGGAGTGAACTGGATCCATCCTTTAGTACAAAGGGAACAAGCATGTGCTGAATTAACTACCACAGAGTGAACTGGATCCATCCTTTAGAACAAAGGGAACAAGCATGTGCTGAATTAACTACCACGGAGTGAACTGGATCCATCCTTTAGCACAAAGGGAACAAGCATGTGCCAAATTAACTACCATGGAGTGAACTGGATCCATCCTTTAGTACAAAGGGAACAAGCATGTGCTGAATTAACTACCACAGAGTGAACTGGATCCATCCTTTAGCACAAAGGGAACAAGCATGTGCCAAATTAACTAACACGGAGTGAACTGGATCCATCCTTTAGCACAAAGGGAACAAGCATGTGCTGAATTAACTACCACAGAGTGAACTGGATCCATTCTTTAGCACAAAGGGAACAAGCATGTGCTGAATTAACTAACACGGAGTGAACTGGATCCATCCTTTAGCACAAAGGGAAGAAGCATGTGCCGAATTAACTACCACAGAGTGAACTGGATCCATCCTTTAGCACAAAGGGAACAAGCATGTGCCGAATTAACTACCACGGAGTGAAATGGATCCATCCTTAGCACAAAGGAAACAAGCATGTGCCGAATTAACTACCAAAGAGCACACTAGATGTCAAAGCAAATTATATGCAGTCAGTGAAGCAGCTCTCTCTGTAAGGATTTTAAAGCTAGGAGGACTGTGCATATCCCCACCCAAGTGACCAAATAAGTGATGTGAAACCACCTGTTGGAAGATTACCTTTGCTTGTAAAGTGAAAGCGTTGGGGTGGTTTCCCCACATCTTGAGTAAAATGTCTATCAACAGAACCTAGAAACACCTAGAAATTAATGGGGATTATCAACCACTCCATGACCAAGTGACAGTAGTCAAACACCAGGGAAGTCACACAGGTATGTACTGCTCCTACAGCCAACAATATTTCACAGTCATCTGTATCATCTGCATTCACATGCACATTAATTTCACCAAGAAGCTCTTGGTGGCAATAAAGCAAAAAGACATAAAAAAATCTGTTCTTCAACCTTCCCCTTCTTCTCAGCCAGACTGAAAGCTCATGTCCTCTTGTTGCATCTCTGTGGGTAGAAATAAACAGCACTTAGGAGTCCCCAGCTCTGTGCCAATCATGGCAATCTTTAGAGACTGGATCGTAAATGATCTGTCTCAAATTATGGTCACCTCCCTATGGCTGCAGACAGTCAAGTTCAGTAAAGAGAAAGTACCAGTGGCTCTATCTTTGGGGGTGACAGACACCAGTTATTCATGTACGGAAAAACACTGAAGTCCTTCTCTTGTAAGAATATAGCCACAGTAATAGTGCCTTGGTAAAGACTGGCTGAGCAGAAGGAACTACAAATGGCAGCCAATCATGGTGGCACAGTGGTGCAGCGGTTAACGTTGTCACCTCACAGCAAGAGGTTCTCTGGTTTGATTCTCGGCTGGGGTGCCTTCTGTGTGGAGTTTGCATGTTCTCCCTGTGTTCATGTGGGTTTCCTCTGGGTACTCCGGTTTCCTCCCACATTCCAAAGACATGCATCTGGAGCATTTCTCCTCGGGCCTCCACTGAAAACAGGCTCTGTGGAACCTAGTCGGACTTTCCCGGTCAACAAATGTTAAATAAAAAAAAAATAAAAAACAATACTTTATAAAGAAGGTGATGTTCACTCAGAATTACATTAAGGAACTTCCTTTATAGATCCCAGATACCCGTGCACTAAAACATGTAATTAGTGACAATAAGTGCCATCCGCACTTCATATGACAGCACTGCTATAACTCCCCGACATGTCATTAGTGTCAATAAGTGCCTCCCACACTTCGTGTGACAGCACTGCTATAACTCCCTGACATGTCATTAGTGTCAATAAGTGCCATCCGCACTTTATGTGACAGGACTGCTATAACTCCCCATGTCATTAGTGTTGATAAGTGCCATCTGCACTTCACGTGATAGCACTGCTATAATTCCCTGACATGTCATTAGTGTCAATAAGTGTCATCTGCACTTCATGTGACAGGACTGCTATAACTCCCTGACATGTCATTAGTGTTGATAAGTGCCATCCGCACTTCATGAGACAGGACTGCTATAACTCCCTGACATGTCATTAGTGTTGATAAGTGCCATCCGCACTTCACGTGATAGCACTGCTATAACTCCCTGACATGTCATTAGTGTCAATAAGTGTCATCTGCACTTCATGTGACAACACTGCTATAACTCCCCGGAGAGTCTCCACCCAGAACATGACATAACAGCATGTTCTTGCTGAAGTCGCTGAAGTTCAGGATGGGAATGGAAGTCTTACATCCTCTTTACAACCAGATAGAGATGGCAATAGAATCTCTGACCTTCTCTTCATGAAGGAGAAGTCACAACAGTCTCACTAAGGACTTGACTTTAGGTACATCGTAACAGCTAGGCAGAGACAGATTGTTTTCCTACTGAAGCCCTTCCTAGGAAAAACTTATGTGATCTAACACATGGTAAACTAAACCCAAATCCAGAACTTCTTGTTCATTTGATGGCCAAGCTGGGAAATAAAAAACAGCTCCTGCAGACAGTCATAAGAAGTAGTCAGGAACAAAAGTACTGGGGTAGCAGAGCTGTAACCCTGTGCAGTTTGGGTTGCACGGAAAGTGCCAGTGTCAGCAGAGATAGGGCTGAAGACCTGGAAGATGACCAGAGTATAAGAACAAGAGATCAAGGAACTACTCAGGCTCCTATCACCTTAGAATGAAGAGAAAATAAATATGGTCAAAGAAAAATGGCAGCATCTGAAAACAGAATGTGTGAAGACTAAAGAACAGACCTGCAGCTGAGCCAGGTATGTTAATAAGATACATGAGGAAAGCCAGTGGTAGAATGCAGAAGTTCGGGAAGTTATCAAAAGAAAGAAGGAGTACAGAAAAAGTGGGAGATAAAAAAAACAGACACACAATGAAGAAATACTGAATGGAAAACAAAGAGGCTAAGAGAGCAGACACAGTAATGAAGAGCAGGACATCAGATGCACACTCCCAGCTTCTAGAAAGTGACTCAGCAGATGGCACAAAGAGACTCTCTCAGGTTGCAAGGCAAAGACAGAAAAACATTTACTTTTTTACTTTATTTCTGTTTGTAACTTTTTTTTTAAATTTTGGACAATGGCATTGTTTCCCTGTGTGGAAACATCCATTTTCGATCTTAAGGGTTTGATATTTTGTGATCGACCTTTAGGTGTTCGATAACCTAAGATTTTGGTCATGTAATATAGACCCTGAGGTTACATGGGTGTTAGCTGAAACATGCTTGTTCAGGATATTACTCCTTTCAATGAGGGGTTTAGAGAGAACATTCATTGTCTTTAGAGCCAATGAAGCAGACTCCAGGTGATTCCATGCTGCAGAGATGGTACCTTTCATGACCAGCTTCATTGGAGTAATGACATAAATCCATTTTTCCTTCATTCCTATCTATTCTTTTCAGAATTTCTGAGGAAGGGAGCCATAGAGCTGTCCTTGGTTGACTTCTTAAACCTCAAAGGCTTTCTCCAAAAGATGTGTCAGTGGGAGAAGAAGGAGTCATTGTCCTTAACTGCCTTGTTAATAATAATTTCCATGTTTTTACACCCTTCCAAGTAAGCTTACAGGTAGTGAGTCTTCTACCCATCTACCTGCTCCACCAATGAAAGCTCAAGGACTTCCAACTTTTTGTGTGGATGAGTATGCAATAGACAGTTGCCAGATGATAGTGATATGGCACTAAGGGATACAACTGTCAAAGATGTTTTGGAGACATGAGAGATGTGCACAAAATTTGATACACACACCATGCCCTGTTTTTTGAGGGTGGGGTGTTGCACATCTCACAAGAATTTGAGCAAGTGGACCTTCTCTACTATGACCATTGGATATTAATGGGTCTAGGTGCTGATCTGGTTAGAAGAATCTCTACTGCCAGCTGTAACTACTTCAATGGGTATACTAATGCCCATCTGTCTGGTGTTGGGTGATGCTAATATTATAAGACAAAGCCTCTGAGGTGAAAACTGATGGCGTGTTTCCTCTGAATCCTTTGTCATTTGCCAGAATCGATGTTGAATGGATGCTCAAGCCTTCATTAGTTGAGGATCATTTTGCCATAAATGGGGAGCAATGAACCATTTCAGAAAGGGGCTATGTATAAGGGGGAATTGTCTGCATCATAACCTCCATTTCATAAGCCTTCTTTAGATAGCATAAAATTTAACTTTGCATGGAAATTTCCCTCTGATAGAATACTTTATGTTACCAAACTTCTTCAAGTAGAGCAAGAGAAAAGTTTCTCTCAGAAGCATGGCTGGGTCACAGCACTGAACTGCAGGCACTTATGAATCTATAGTCCATGCAGCAGGGAATTCTCAGAGAAAATTAGTGACCATACAGTTCGAAAATAAATAAATAAATACATACATACATATATACATACATAGTTATGGGTCTATATCAGATGATCGAACTTTTAAAAGTTTGAACATCATATGGTCGACACCATATCATTGAACTTTTAAAAGTTTGAAAATCTAATAAAAAAAATAAACCACAGAAAAAAACTACCTGAACACCCCCCTGCAGCTCCACATCCCCCGTTCTTTAAATATACCAACTCTGAGATCACACTACAGTGCAGGAAAGGGAAATCTTCCCATTCCTCACTTTATGGAGATCTCTGTTGAAATGTTCGAGCTTTTAAAAGTTCGATCATGTGGTGTCGACCATATGATGTTCGAACTTTTAAAATTTCGATAACGTAATATAGACCCCATAATTACAGGATCGTACAAAAGAAACAAATAAGTATCATGTCTTTGACTAACCTGGAACAAATTCAATGATCCCAACTGAGTTAATCTTAGCTTCCAATTTTCATATAACTTCGATGTGAAAAGCTGTATAACATTATGCGTTTGTATATATTTACAGACTGTAACAGTTATAACTTAGATATAGACTGAACCGACATAACTTAGTTTTACTAACAATATCATTCGTTTACTCATGTTAGCAAATGTCCAAACCTATTTAGCATATTTATGTTTAAGCTCATGGTTTTTGAAATGCTTTTAACAAAAAATACAGTATATCAGTCATATAATAATAATAATAACATGCAACAGCAATTAAAAGAAACAACTTGATAGAAGCATATCAGTTATACCTTATTTAGCTGTATGTGTTCTACCTCACAGTGTTCTCTGTTAATGTTCTCATTAAGCTTGAAATATACTTTCAACTGAGCTTATTGTATAGTGAAACTCGTATTTAATTAATATCAAATGTATTGCTTATGTTTGCTGGTTCCGGATATACTTTATATATGTATATCTATATATATATCTATACATAGCTATAGCTACATCTATAGCACACACACACACACACACACACACACACACACACACACACACACACACACACACACACACACACACATATATATATATATATATATATATATATATATATATATATATATGTGTACAGACACACACACATATGTACACATATACACGTATATTTTATATATAACTAGGTATATTTATACAGCACATACACATATAGTTTCATAGTTTATAGTTTCATAGTATAGTACTAGGCTATCTGCCCTGGGGCATTTGTAAGCCTAGCCATAGTGATGTGGCTTTTGCCACCCCATGAAATGGTACAAAAATGTGCAGAATAAATCTAGAATACTGTGCCTCTGTCTAGTAGTGACACAATGAAGGTCCCCTTATATAATATAATTAGTTTACTGTGCCCCTGTCTAGCAGTGACACAGATGTGACCCCTGGGGTAAACTTTCGATCTCCCATCCACTCATCAAGATTTCTCTTGAAGAGAGTCAGTGAGGGGCTCTGCCTAATACGAATTGGGATCCTGTTCCAAAGCATGGGAAGCCTCTGGGTTATGAATCTATCCCTCCAGCATGTCCTATTCATACTTGTGCCAAGGTTTAAGTCTTTAGCTCTCGTGGTCCTGATGGATTTGGATTTTTTGAGGTGGAGCATGTCCATCAAATCCTGATTGGACATGGCTTTGTACGTCAGGCAGAGATCACCTCTGAGCAGGCGGTATGCTACTGAATAGAGCTGAAGTTTCTTTAGTCTGGTGGAATAAGACATATGTTGGAGACCCTTGATCCTTTTGGTGAGGTACTTTTGTGGTCTCTCCAGCTGTTGCAAGTGCCGGGTGAGGTACATACCAAATGGGGCATTGTACTCAATCATGGGTCTGATGAGGGAGGAATATAGGGGTACAATGACATCCTTGGATCTGGATGTGAATCCCTTCATGATGAGGTGTGCAAGGTAGAATGTTTTTCTAGCCACTTTGGCAACGTGGGTGTCAAATGAGAGGTCGCTGTCTACTTGGGTCCCTAGGTCTCTGATTACTTTTTCCGTACTCAGTGGGTTGCTGTCTATGTGATAATTTGTGGGTACTTTGTTTTTTGGCATTTAGTTTAAGGCCGTGACTACGGCACCAGTTGTCCGTTTCAGTGAGGCCTTTTTGTAGGATGTGTGTGTCTGCTGGTGTATCGACTATGGCGCCTAGTTTGCAGTCATCTGTGAACTTTGTCAGCCACAGCCCTCTCATGTTTGCTTTAACATCTGAGAAATAAATGCCGAACAAGTGGGGTCCCAGGACAGATCCCTGTGGGACACCACTTGTGACTGGCTTTGAGTCTGACATTGCTCCAGCGATTTTAACTTTATGGGTTCTGTCCTTTAGCCAGTTTGCAACCCATCTAGTGACATAAGGGTTTACTTTTAAGCTGTTTAGCTTATCTATGATGCCTGAGTGGGGTATTGTGTCGAAGGCCTTAGCCAAGTCCAGGTATGCTGTATGGACTGCTTTGCCCTCATCAATGGCTCTAGTGACTGTTTCGAAAAAGTCAACCAGGTTTAAAAGGCAGGATCTGCCCTTCACAAAGCCGAACTGGGTGGGGTCAAGTGTCTGTAGGTCCCCTATGTCTCTGCTTATGAGTTCCATAATGATTCTTTCCATAGCTTTGCAGACCAGGCTAGTTAAGCTTATGGGGCGGTAGTTTCCAGGGTCCGTAGAGGCACCCCCCTTGTGGAGTGGGACCACTGTTGCTGTACGCCAGTGTACAGGTACATATCCCAAAGTAAGGCTAAGGTTAAATAGCATTTTTATGTGTGGGTTTAGCTCCTCTTGGAGTTCACATAACATGCACCCCGGGATACCGTCAGGTTCCATTGATGCTGTGTTTTTTGCTTTGTTTAGGGTGGTTCTCACTTGGACATCTGAGATGACAGGGAGATTACATTCAGCTGGGATAAGTATTTCTTCTTTTGGGGGTGAAGGAGGCGAGAAATTGGCACTGAACCTGTCAGCCAGAATGTTAGCAATATCTGTGGGTTCAGTGTATTTTTTGTTGTTGTGAACCAACTCTGAGCATATCTGAGGGTTTCCGTCCAGGTTTCTAACATAGCTGAAGAAGGCTTTGTGGTTATCTTTAGTGTCCTTAGCGATTTTTCTCTCAAAGTTTGCCTTGGATGTTTTATGAGAGAACGTAGTTTTCTGCTAATGTTGATCAGAGACGTCTTCCCTTCATGGGATTTCGCTCTGACGTGCAGTAGCTTCCTTCTTTGTTATACAATTTGTTTATGGCTGAGGTCCACCAGACAGGACGCTTACATTTGGTGGAGAGGGACTTGGATTTGTTTGGGATTGCATGATCCATGCATTCTTGGAGATGTCCATAGAAAGCATTTGTGAAGGATTCGGCATTGTGGGATGTGGTATCCACTGGCACAGTGGGCTTAAAGGATACCATCTCAGTCTTAAGAAGAGTGAAGTCTGCTTTTGAGAAGTTTTTCACTGTGGTCTTTTGTGATGGGGTGGAGGTGGGCTATGTATATCCAGGGTGATTAGTTTGTGGTCAGATCTCACTAGTGAGGGGTATACTTCCGGTGTGGAGCATTTTGTCCCCATGTTTGTGATGATCAGGTCTAGTATATTATCTCCCTTATTAGTGGGAGAGGTGACTAGTTGTTCCAGTGCATTTGAATTTATGAATTCCAGGAACCTTTGGGCTAGGGTATTAGGGCTAGAATAATGTACCCAATCTATGTTTGGGTAGTTGAAGTCTCCCAGTATGATGGTATTTTGTGATACATTCATATCCTCCAATGTCTTCAGGAAGGCTGAGTGGGGTTCTTGAGATTGGGAGGGTGGTCTGTAACATGCTACCAGTTGTATAGCGGTTTTGCCTATGGTTAGTTGCACCTGTATGGTCTCTGATGCTTCATGTGTTGCTACTAACCTGGAGGTGTGGGTGTCCTTTATGAATATGGACACTCCCCCTCCCTTTGTGGTTCGGCCCGGGTTTTGGGGACGAAAAGCATGATACGAGGTATAGCCTCATAGCACTGGGTTTAACTTAGCCTTTATTAACATTATTATAACATATTATATTATAACATAACATATTATTAAGATTAACAATATGCACACATATACATGTATATTTTATATATAGATAGATATATTTATATAGGCACACACACACATGCACACATATACATATATATCTTTTTTTATTTTATTTTATTTATTTATTTATTTGCAGTTTGTTTGCCAGGATAGTCCAATTGGGCCACAAGGATCCAATTTTCAATGGAGTCCTGGGGAGAAAAGCTCCAGAAAAAATGCAAATATGTAGTACACATTGCACATTTACATTACAGATTATCTCAAAGGAATGCAAAGTAAATATAATAAAAAAGATTAACAATGATAGAATACATCAGTATAGTTTGTAAAACAGCAATAAAAAAACACTTTTTTTTCACAAAAGTAGCAGCATAGGGTAACTAAGTTGTTGGTCAAATAGTTCAATAGAGCTGTGGAATTATAGGAGGCAGTGATGGCGTATTTAGTTCTAGGAGAGTAGGAAGTGGTATTAGAAGGGTTAGGTAGGATGGGAACAGGAGCACTTCCATTGTGAAGTTAGGTGTGAGTGCAGCAAGGCTTTAAATGAGGAGAGACGCTGGTGATGAGGAGATCGTAGAGAATTCCAGAGGCGTGCACGAGAGAAGGACATTAGGTGATTCCCAGCTGGACGTGTGGCTGGATGTGTGGGTCTGTGCAATTTAATTATTTGCTGGGAATTAGATCTTAGAAGTCTTTCTGGCTCATGCATTTCAAAGGTAGTGGCTATGGAGGGACAAAGAGAGGGCATGTAAATGAGTTTGTGTGCTTGGATGAGTCGGGTATAAGTGAGGAGGTAAGGTAGCTCAAGCCAGTTTAGTTGGTGAAGAGATTTACAATGGTGAGAAATGTCTCTGTGACCTGCTGCAAATTTTGATAACTTGTTATAGCAAGAGGGGAGTTTTGTTTTGAAGGAAGTTTGCAGGTTGGTGCGGATAGATGCACCATATAGGAGGGATGGGATGAGATAAGTACTGGCTAGTATGAGCCTAGTGGAAAGAGAGATATAACGATTATGGCGGTATAGCATGTTTTTTGTGTTTTTTTTTTATATTTACTTGTAAATGTTTGTCGAACTTTAGTTGATCATCTATGAGTACTTCTAGTAGTTTAGTGTCAGAGACTATTTCTAGGGGAGTATTATTTTTGCTGGTGATTATGAATGAGTGTTTATCTAGGGAGGAGGTTTTGGAGGTGGTGAATAACATAAGTTTAGTTTTGGTTGCATTTAGAGCCAGATGGTTGTCTAGCATCCACTGCTCAGTAGAGGAGAAGGTGGTTTGGGTAAGCTTATTTAGAGTGGGGATAGAAGGGGAGGAGCAGATAATGGTAGAATCGTCGGCATATTGGATGAGGCTGGAGTTTTGAATGTCTTGGTAGAAGTCATTAATGAATATGTTGAATAGTAGGGGGTCTAAAATGGAACAGTGGGGACACTATGAGAGTATTAAGGTAGGGTGAAGTGGCTTTATTCCATTTGACTGCTTGTTGTCTAGTTGTGAAGTAGCTGGAGAACCACTTGGTACAGGAAGGGGACAGGTTTAGTTTGGAGAGTTTATTAAGAAGCAGGTTGTGGGAAATAGTGTCAAATGCCTTGGAGAGGTCGAGGAGAAGGGTGGACACGAAATGGCCAGAATCATGGGCTTTGTTAATTGTTTCAAGGAAGGAGAAGAGATCAGTGGAGCTGCTATGACCGGGTTTGAATCCATGCTGTTTGGGGGTAAGAAGCTGGTTTTTAATGAGATAGGGTAAGAGTTGTTGGTGGATAAATTTTTCAAGAAGCTTAGAAGTAGTGGATAAGATAGCAATAGGGTGGAAGTTTGGAATGTCATTATTATTACCTTCTTTATGTAGAGGAATAATAAAGGCTTTCTTCCAGAGCTGGGGGACCTGGCTTTCTGAGATAGGCTGATTAATTAGTATGTTGATAGGGAGAGCAATGGCTTCTGCAGCTACTTTTAGGAAGTAGGAGGGAATTTCATCAGGGGCATTGGAACCAGGTTTTAATTTTAGCAGAAGTTTTTTTATGGTGGATATAGAGATTGGATTGATAGAGAAAGGTGGAGGTTGAGGGCAAGGGATGCTAGGGGAGGAAGGGATGGGAGCACGCTGGGGAGGGGTTGTAGAGGTGTTGGTGAAATATGATGTTAGCTTGCTTATGGACTCTGTGAAGAAAGAGTTAAATTGGGTGGCTAAGTCCATGGCAGAGGCAAAGGTTTTCTTTTTTTCCTGGGTTGAGGAGAGATGAGATTCCTTTCTAAAATAGTTTGGGATTGGTGTTGTTGTTGGTTTGGAGAGTGGAGAAATAGGCTTTGCAGTCTGAAGTAATACATTTTTTGACTTTATTTCATAGTGTTTTATATTAATTTAGGGTGATAGTAGTTGTATTTTTATGGCAACATGTCCAGGCTTTGTCATGGAGTCGTATGATAGCTAAGGTGTTTTTGGTTAACCAGGGTACAGGGTTACTTTTTATACATTTTGTTTTTAGAGGGGCAAAGGAGTTGAGCAGGTTTGTGAAAGTAGAGTTAAAGTAGGAGAGAGCATTATCTAGGGGAAGAGTCTTTAATGGGTTCCAGTTTGTGCTTTTTAGTGCATTTGAGAAGGTTTCAGAATTGAAGTTCCTTAGGCAGCGAGTGGAAATATAGGTGTGAGTTATTTGTATGGAAGAGGGGAGATGGTGGGCAAAAGTGGGGAAGTGGTCAGCTAGTGGGTCTGGGAGAATACAACTATCAGAAATATAGTGAGGATGGGATACTAGAATTCAATCTATTGTACTTTCAGTAATGGGGTTCTTGGAAGGCATGGTAGTGGAATTGATCAGTTGTGTACATAATACTGAGTGAGTTAATGGGAGATTGGATTGTGGCCCAGTTTATGTTCACGTCTCCCAGGATTATGGTTTCATGAGTAATGTTGGTAGAGACCCAGGAGATAATATCTTCAAGGGATGAGATGTTGTCACCAGGGGGAATATACAGGGAAAGAACAAATATGAGTTTATGCTTGTTGAGGTGGAGTAGGACTGGTATGATTTCTGCCTTGCCAAATTTGGCAAAGGGTTTGGTATAGGGGGTGACTAAGAGGGACGCTGAGTAAAGGAGTGCTACACCACCCCCCTTTTTCTGTATTCTGTCATTCCTTAACATGCGGTAGTTGGGAGGAGTTATTTCAGAATCTTGTATGTGGGGCTTAAGCCAGGTTTCTGAGGTGGAGAGAATATCGGTCTGGTTATATAGAAGCCAGACATGAAGGTTTTGAATTTTGTTACATAGGCTGTGAGCATTTAGAGCTAAAAAGTGGAGGGGTTTGCCTGTTGCTTGGGGGTGTGGGTTGGATTCGGTGTGGTAGAGGGGCCTGGATTTGGGTGGATGTCCCCAGAGAGAAGGCTAGAGATAAGATGATGGATGAGGTATTTGGTTTTTTTGGGGTGTAGTATACAGGTAGAGAGTTTTGTGGACATTAGACTGGTGTTGTTGGGGACAGTGTTTTTAGAGTTAGGTAGGAGTCTATAGGGGAAGAGCATGTTAGTTTTGGGTGGTAGACACTGGGAGATATAAGGGTAACAGTAAATGTGTACTTTGTAGAGGATGGGATAGAGGTGTGAAATGGGGGGAGTGGTTTGCGTTAGTTGGGTGATATAGTTTAGGTAAGTTAAGGTAATTAGAAGTATTATTTGAGTAAGTAGGGACAGAGGTTTGAGGGTCATGATGTAGGTTATTAGAGTAGAAGTAAGGGGTGAGTTAAGTTGGGAAGTTAGTTTATTTGAGTAAGAGATTATGGATTAGGTTAATTGTTTGGTAGTTTATCAGGATAAGTTGTGTTTGGCACAAAACTATGAAGGGTAGGCTTACTTTAATGGGTGAACTGTAGGAGGGGATTTTGGGGGGGGTATAATGGGTAGTTTGGACTGGACTGTGGAAGTGGTGGGAGTGGCTAGGTAAGTATAAGTGTAGGGTCTTGGGGGTGGGATATCGGGGGGGGTAGGGTGGGGAGTTGAGTGAGCCCGCAAGATGTACGGAGTGGGTAGAGCCAAAAGAAGAAAGAATCAAAGGTCAAAAACAAAAACAAAAAAACACAAAACAAAAAATAAATAAATAAATAATCAGTGGAGTGGAAGGTAAGTTCAGAGGAAAGTATGCAAGGGGGATAAGGGACGTTTTAGCAGTGGTATAGGGAAAGGATTAGAATGGTTCTGAGAGGTAAAGATGGCGCCACAGGAAGGAAAGCAAAGTTAAACAGTCTGGGAGAGAGGTTGGAAAGAAAAGAAAGTGAAAGAAACTGGGGAGGGGTTGGAGGGAGTGTGGAGATGGATATCACAGTGGCCCAGCTGGTTGGAACCAGTAATGACAGGGTCAGGTCAGCAGTGTGAAACAGCACTGAAAATAACAATCAGAAAGGAAGCAACTGTGAAAATCAGAGCTGAAGAGGTAAAAAGAGAGCAAGCCAGAGATGGAAATGTTGCAGATATAAATTTAAAAACAGGAGACAAAGGGTACAGAAGATGTACTAGGGGTTAAATAACACTGGCTGGCAACATTAAACCTACATATACTGGAAATATTGACAGTTAAAATAACATTAAACTAAAAGCTATTGGTACTATTGTTAGTTAAAACAGCAAGGAATATGGTAGACTACTGACATTGTGCTGCCTCCTGGTGGACAAAATAAATTACTACAGCCAGAAAAACTAACGTGTGTGTGTGTGTGTGTGTGTGTGTGTGTGTGTGTGTGTGTGTGTGTGTGTGTGTGTGTGTGTGTGTGCGTGCTCACCTGCCCTGTTGTAATACTTTAAATAAGGAACAGTTCACTTTTTTAAAAGCAGATAGTTTTAAAAACAGATTCAAAGTGTGGATAAATTGCAATAGAAGGAACACCTACAGTTGAGCTACAAAGCTGTGGTTTTTAGTTTGTTTTTGGAGCTGCTTCAGGCAGATAACTTAACCAGATGTATAACTCTTTCACATGGTATTTTGCTGGGCGAGTCTGTTAGGCAGGGGATGACCAGAGCGTGTTTTTATATATAGATAGATATATTTATATAGAGACACACACTCACATATATATACGCATGTATATGTATGTATATATCTATCTATATCTATATCTATCTACATATGTATATATATATATATATATATATATATATATATATATATATATATATGGATTCGTATCACTTCACTGAAAGACCATTTCACTGAGACCAAATCACCTAAGGTTCATTTCAGTGAAAATTAATTTCCCCTAAAACTCATTTCACTGACAAGTACTACCATAAGGCAAGTCAAAGGTGTATGTCCTTTTCCTCAATGTAATGCAATCCTGGTGTTAGTATATATAGGTAAGGGGTGTGGGGAGCACAGTCCCCCACTTAATTTGGTTTTCTGTTGTCTGGTTTTGCTTTACATTATTTGGTAAAACCCAACTAGTGTCCCCCCACAGCCTCCAAACTATATATACTAATACCAGGATCGCACTATAGTGGGGAAAATGACATACTGCCAGCTGTGATATTGAGAAAAGATAAGAGTTTATTCTCATTTTTTGTCTGCATTTTGATTTAATATCTATGTAATCTGTACAACTGTACTTATTCTTCTTCTTGTGTGCTATAGCTGTATATCTCTTAGTGTTGACCTCAGTTGTAGTGAAATCCTTTGTCTGGAGGCCTTGTCTGTTTTTTTAGTAGCAGAAAACTTAGAGAACTAGTTTCATCCGGCCAAAGTATTCCTGCATCTGTATTGTTTGGATAATTGGTTTGGTTTCTGTCCTGTGTTTTAAATCAGATATACCTGTTGCTCAGGCTGCTGCAGAGAGACTGACCTACTGCCAGCTGTTATATTGAGAAAAGATAAGAGTTTATTCTCATTTTTTGTCTGCATTTTGGTTCAATATCTCTGTAATCTGTACAACTGTTTTTCCCCACCCACTCTCCCATTTCTTGTTTTGGTCTTTTTGTTTTGGTGGCTTTGAGCTGCCCGCCTCTGGTATTAAGTTGATACTAGACACTCCCACCCAGTCACATTACATCAGCTCATTCTACTGTTAATAGTGAGAACCTAGCAAAGGCCCACCCCTTTAACTTCTGCATTTTGAATTATCTTATTATCTTCTGCCTCTTCACCTTCTACTGAAAAAAAAAACTGTTTCCTACATTTCCTGGAACTAGTGTAGCCCAGATACAGACTTGCTGTATCCTGGACGTTTTGTATACTAGCGCTGCTCTTCAATTTTTTTTCCCTCAGATCTGTTAGTTCTCTGCTGTCCTGCTCTTTTATTAGCCTATTAGTCTAGCACTTTAAACTACTCCTGGTGCCAGAAAGTCTGCTCTTCAAACTTTCCCTTAGAACTATCTGGTTTGTCAGTAGTAGCACTAAAATCTCAATCCCTGTGACTAGAACTTGCTATAAAACCTGCTGGAAAGCACTAGAAAGCCTTAAATTGATACAAGCACTCGATTCTCCTTGTTAATAATGAGACATTAATTGTAGGCACTAAACAGCCTATAATTGCAAAGTACTTTGCCAAGGTAAGGGAAAACAGCTCTTGTACTTTACAAAAGAAACACTGAACCAGGCATGTCCAACGGTCAGCTTCCGGCGATTTCTCCTGTCCACCTGGTGAATCTGGGCATACTGGGGCAATGCAGAAATTGCCTCATGTACACAGACAACCCTCTCCTCCTACCACCCAACACTACAACCTGCAAGAGATGCACTTACATAGCCAAAATGGAAGCAAAGCTCTCTCCACCCAATATTGTGCAAGACAGTCAAGAGGAGAAGGTTAACACCTGCACTACACCTCAGGCAACACATTTCCCTTCAAAACTCATGCCACCAACATCCATACATAGTAACACTAAACCCACTTATGCGGACACCGTTAACAGTAACCTGCCCAAGCAACAAGGACCTCTGAAGCTGAAATGCAAACACCAGTCACAACCAAAGTGTCACATAGTTCACAACACCAGTGTGCCACCCAACAACAGCCCCCTAAGGCAAGACAATGTGCCCAACACATTAGTCATAGGTGACTCTATAGTCAGGCACACTGATGTCCCACTCACCAGGTTGAACAAGGAGAAAATTACAGACAGCTGCCTGTCAGGTGCCAGGATATGCCACATCACACATGCACTCAAGTCACTCCACAACAAGTACAAATATGACTCTGTCATTGTCCATGTTGGAGTGAATGACTTGAGACGTACCTCCCTGGACTACATGAAAAGCGACAATGAAGATCATGTGGCCCAGGCAGGTATGACCCCAGCCCTGAGTAGCATCCTGCCTTCTCCCAGAATGATACCACAGTATAAGGACAACATGATGGACTTCAACAATTGGCTAAGTTTCTGGTGTCATTCAAAGGGGATCCAGTATCTGTTTGCCTGGGATGACATGATCAACAGACCATGATGCTTTGCCAGGGATGGTCTGCACCTGTCGCCCCTGGGATTTAGGTTACTGGCTAAGGCTCTTGCCACCCCTATAGCGCCTTTTTTAGGCAAGGCTCAAAGGACAAAACCACCACCATAACAGATAGAAGCATGAAAATCTGAAGGTAATGCTACTCAATGCTAGAAGTCTAAACCTCAAAATGCACTCTCTCGAGGCACTTCTAAAAATGGAGAACATAGATATCTGTGCAGTAACTGAGACCTGGTTCAAGGCTCCAGAGAGCACCCCTGCAATAATAGGCTACAACTCTTACCACACTTTTCAGCCACCAAACCAGGACCGAAACACTAAAGGCGGGGGAGTGTCCATATTCACCAAGGATATTCACACCTCCAGGCTAGTTGCCCAACACAATGCATCTGAAATTCTACAGGTACAACTAATACTAGGTAAGACTGCAATCCAAATTGTAGCTTGCTACAGATCCCCCACCATGCCCCAAGATTCTCACTACACCTTTCTAAACATACTGGAAAATATTAAGATACAACCAAACACCCTAATACTGGGTGATTTCAACTACCCTGCCATTAATTGGGAAAACTACTTGGGCACCAACACCTTAGCCCAACGATTCTTGGAATTCATAAATTCCAATGCCCTGGATCAACTAATCCATAGTCCCACCAGGGGCTCAAATATCCTAGACCTGGTCATTACCAACATGGGAGATTGATGCTCCATGCCAGTAGTCACCCCCTCGTTGGTCAGGTCTGACCATAAGCTAATCACCCTTGATGTCCACATCCCACCCCCACCCCCCAGTAGGGAAACCTCCATAAAAAACTTCTCCAAGGCCAACTTCATGCTACTCAAGTCAGAAGTGGCAAACTTCATGACACCCATGCAGACTGGAACTGACAGTTCGACTGCTGAATCCTACACTAAGGCACTGTATGAGCACATCCACTCATGCATGAATTGTGCCATTCCAAATAGAACCAAGATGCTCTCCTCCAAGAAAAAGAAGTCAATCTGGTGGTCCCCTGCCATAAACAAACTATACAACAGAAGGAAGAAACTGTTGCACAAAAGAGGAAAATCCCAGGATGCAAAATACTCCTTTAACAGCCTCAGTAAGAAGTTGAGATCCCTCATAAAATCCTCCAAAGCTAGTTACGAAAATAAAATTGCCAAAGATACCAAGGACAACAAAGCATAATATAGTTATGTCAAGAATCTAAATGACAATGGTCAGATCTGTTCTGAGCTACAACAGAATGGCATTAAATATACTGATCCCAAGGATATTGCCAATATCCTGGCAGATCGATTCAGTGCTAACTTCACCCCCCTCTCACCCCCTAAAGGGTCCAGCTCAATACCAAAAGATTGCCAAATTCCAGTAATCACGGTCACTCAGGTAAAAAAAAATGCACTCTCCAAAGCTAAGAATACAGCATCCATGAGACCAGATGACATCCCGGGCTGTGTACTACATGAACTACAAAATGAACTGGCACCTCACCTAAGTGTCATGTTTAAT
>NC_056737.1:1222443660-1222611263 GCF_019279795.1 Protopterus annectens
TGGCAGGTATAATTTAATTCAGGGACATTCAATAAATATGTATCTTGCGACAATAACCAGAAAGCATATTATCAAAGGGGAATATTAATATCAGTAGAGCAAAAACAGGATCTGGGAAAAATCTACAGAAATTAGCAAGAACTCATAAATTAAGAATGTTAAATCAAAATAAAATAAAATAAAATAAAATACTAGGGTGGATTTTATGGGGATTTGAGCCATAACACATGCATGTTATTCCATTATTGTGGAGACCTCTGATTAGACCACAAGTGGAGTATTGTACAAAGATTTTCAAATGTCTGAGGAGAAGTAAATCAACTTGATTAAAAGTACTCAGACCAAAAGTTTTACAGCAATGATTCGAATGGAGGGAAACCAGTATGCAAAATATCACAAAAGTGTTCACCCTTAGTGAATGTAAATGAAGGGCACACATTATATGGGTACCTAAAATGTTGAAGGATTAATGCAGTTGTATAGTTTTAAATGGAAAAGATAAACATGGAAAGAAACAGTAACATCCAATATTGTAAACTCACTTTGAGAGACTTACATTGTTTTAATATGGAAACAAATTGTCAGTTTATTAAATGTGTTTGCACAATGCTCAGTGGTCCCATACTTGATTATTCTTATAGTAAGAATGCAGTTGTTGCAGCTCCCAACCATCAAGATTTATTTTTCTTGCATCCTAAAGGTCAGTTGCTTTTCTACTTTTGACCATTTAGTTTCAGTTCAAAAGTTGTTTGATATATAGAATGCCACCAAATGGGTGGTGAGAGAGAAGAAAAAATAGGAAGACAAGTATTAGATTGAAGGCACATAATTCAGTTTATTTAGCTTTTAAGCACAATTCTTTTAAAGAAAGAGTAGTAAACAGATAAGATTTTTCCCTGCGGTAATGGTGAATTGCAGCTGTTTAGATGCATTCAAGACAACATGGAAAACATGATACTTATAAAATGGTCAGTGGCATGAGCAGCTTAGAGGCAGCAAGCAATAATGCCTTTTCTGCAGACACCACTGTATTATGTAGGGCATGTAGTCTGTGATTTTGCTTTAAAGTTACAAAAATGTAGCTTTGTTTAGCATCTGTAAGGTACAGTTAAACTTTAGTCTTGCATTAGACAATACCAGGAGCTTTCACACAGACCAGTAGCTAGGTAAACTGTCTTCCACTCAAATTAAGATTAACAAGTAAGAAAAAAATCCTTTCTGAAGTAAAACAAAAACTCTTCTACTCTGTTCAGCCTGTTTTTGCTCTTCCTATCCAAAAAGTTATTTCACCTAAACTAAAGGACTGCACAGTTTTGTCTGCTTAAATGAATGAATACCGAATTGTGTTCCAGTGCCCAGTATTCCTCCATATTGCTGGACAATGTCATGTAATATCTTCCACCCTGGGCAGATGTCCCCTAGGCTCTGACTAGCCACAGCTCTGCTACCACAGAGTAGCATCTAAACAAATGTCTCTTCTTTAAAAGCTGTTAGAAACTTTCTAACTGCTTTTAAAGCAGTTTGTTCTTATGCTTACTGTCTGTGTAGCTGTTCCAAAAGTTTTACAACTTTCAAAGCATTAAACACTTTGCACTCTTATGGAATTTTTTTTTCAACTGGTATATACAGAGCAGATACAGATCTATGCTGTACCAAGAATTTTGACCAGATCCCTCTGACTATTACTAATATTTCATGCTTTCTTAACATGGCTGTCAAGATTTATCTCTCAAGCTTTACCTTACTGCTGTGGTGAATTTCTTGACATGCATGTCTTAAAAAGATTAGAAGTTGGTTATGATCAGAGACCTGAAAATAATCCTCTGTGTGATGTTCTATTATGTTATGCTACTATTTTTTACATTATGAGGGTGTTATGCAATATTGTTATTTATTGCTAGTTATAAAGGAGGGAAAACCTGTAGAAACATATTTTACAACTTTTTAAAGCTACAACACATTTAGCACTGCCACCAAACTGACTTTAGAAGTAAAGTGTACCTGCAATTAATTAAGGGCTTTAAAAGCCATTAGGCACTTTGCTCTGCCCCTGCTTTCTTGAAGTGCCTTACAGCTTTCAAAACTGTCAAAGATTTCCACTGTTGTTTGTGGTGACTGTCATGTCTGTTGCTGCAAGAAACTAGATCACAACAAGTGTTGTAGCTTTGGTTGGGAGGGTAGCCTAATGGTTAAGGTGTTTGTCTTACAAACACAAGGTGCAGGGTTTGAGTCTCATAAGGGATAATTGGCGCCTAGTACTAATCTATGTCTATGTCTAAATGTGCATAACATAGATGATTATGACTGAGTAAATGTGCATAACATGGATGATTATGACTGGGTCTAAGAGACTGAGTTGAGAAGAAATTCACTTTAAATGCAGATAGTAGTGAAGGCTGTGAGATGAGTCTTGGCATCTGTGTTGAACAAGTAGTCATGACAAATCCTAATTCTTTGTATTACATGATCTTAACTGCTCTGATACACTAATAACTGCAGAGAAAAAGAGCATAGGAGCACAACATGTTTTAAAACCAATAAACACTTAGTGCTACTGAAGAGACAGCAGCCAGAATTGAAATGTATCTCAGACAGTTTTACAGCCTTAAATCTGTTAAACATTTCAGTCTTTTTTGTATGACAACATTAAATATATTAGAGCTTTCAAAGCTGTTGCATCTTTTTGTCACTGTTTTGTGGAGGCCACTTTTTATACTGTAATGCAAGACTTAACCATAACAAATGTGCATAACAAAAACTTATTGTGCATTTCCTTCATGCCACCAAGACACAGAATAAGGTTAATGCTATATTTTTCCTGATATTGGATTGTAATCAGCATGGTCCATATACTCCGGGGTTGTCATGGTTTTTCTGATATCAGAAAAGTGTTTAACAAACTTATGCTTTTTCCAATTTCTTTTGCATTTTTTTTTTCAAAAATGTTTTTTTTTTTTTTTTTTGTTAATAAAATCAGTAACAACAGTAACATATTTACAATCATAACTGAGAAAGAAAACTATATACAGCTAGTCACTGCATTCCATTCACTATTTTATATTATGTTATGTCAACACATTTAATGAGTTTACCTATTATGTGTCTGAAACTATTATATGCTGATAGTGAAATTCCACTACACACATACAAAAATTGAATAAATAACATTTTTTTAAAGTATAGTTACAATAGGGGGTGTAACTATTTTATACCACCTTGTTTTGCAGGTATTAAACTCATGAGTTTTCTGTTTTTCCACTTTTGCCTATATATTTCAGACCGCAGGGCATGACAAGGGCAGAAGTGTTTCCATGTTCAGAAAATGCTTAACATTTTCAATTTGTACAGAGTGGAAATATTTTATTAAAAGCTCAAGTATACTTGTGGACTGGGGTTGTGGACTCATGCATGTGCACATAGCTAGACATGGTCAGCAAACTACTGCAGGAGAAGCAGCCATCATTTATCTCCCAATATCTGTGATATCAGTGGAACAGGAGCAACAGTCATTGCTTGTCTCATTAATAGTCTTACTAAAAGATGATAAGTTTAAAAAAAGTAGAAACACACACCCCTAACTTATATACATCACTATATTTAATAAGCAAAAGCTTATAACTGATAAGAAAACCTATTTCTCCTCACAACTATCCTCCCAAAGTAGTAATCCCCAAAAATTCTGGAAATCTGTATCCTCCCTATTTAATCCTGATAACATTCAAAATCCATCACCTTTCCCGACAAAGACCCTCAACTTCACTACACAAAGGTGGTAATGCACATGATGTCAAATTACTGGCCAATCTCCATTCTCCCCCATTGTGTATCCATACACAGTCTGATATTATGTATTAAACTATAAGACGGGATACGCAGTACCTATAGAATTTCAAAAAAGCAGAAAGTCAGTAACCAGTTTCTACGAGATAAACTTAAAGGTACAGTATACAAAAATAAAAAATAAAATGCTGCATAAATGCAAATCCATATTAAAGCAAAAAGTAAAAAACACAAAGAAAGCCAGTAGCCCAGTATCAATTAAAGCAATGAAAGAAATGCAAACACCATATCACCTGTCTTCTTTCTGTAACTCACAGCACTTATACCACATGCAACAGAGAAATTTAAAGTATCTGTCAACTGGATTTGAACCCTGCATTAGACGTCATTGCTCTTTATGATCACTGCACTTAAACCTCATGTCAGTTTGCTTATTGTTTGTTTTGTTTTGTTTTTAGTTACAGAGATTAAGCAGACAATGCTCCTTGATCATCTTTTGAAAAGCTATATCATCACCAGGTAAGGTGACTCAGAGACAGAAGCAGCATGGCTGTACTACAGGAGAAATACTATGATATCCCTGTATGAGCCATCACACTAGTGAGAAACATCACATATGCAAATGACACAATGAAACATGGGAGAGTGATTAACTGATGTCAAAATTTAGTGTAAGGAGTTGTCACACTTATGTGTTATAAACACCAGGCCTTTTTGACGTATAGGAGATTCATTCACTTATGACGTTGGGAGTAACTGCATTCATTAGTGTAACAGAACACATCAGTTGCTTCTTTCAGTGACAGTGCCCAGCATGTTGCATCCTTCACATCACATTGTTGCAGATGAGCTGACGGCTACTGTTAAAAAGAGGTACCATACAGGATTTGGTAGATATGCTGGCATAATCAAGGGATATACATGGACTACCTATCCCAGTAGACAAGAAGGTGAGTGTACCATTAACTATCCCCACTGTTTGGAATTTTCAGCATCTGATGAGATTCATTAGGAGTTTTGTAGGTAACAACCTCTCAGACCCTTCACCAGTTCCTTGATGTGATGCTGTAGCAGGCGGAGAAAATTATACATTTTCTATGTGCAACAGAAGAGACAACCACCATCATGTGGACAGTCTATAACAAAATCCATTTCCCTGAGGTCTTGGGGATCATTGACTGCATCCGAATTTCCATCAAGGCACCACCTGCTTCTCATGACATCTGATATACCAGTCAGATAAGCTTCTACACCATGATCTGCAATGTGGTGTGTAATGCACATTACATTATGCACAATGTGTCTATGTGTTATTGTGGTGTGTAAAGCACATTGCATTATACACAATCTGCAGGATTCACAAAGCCTCCGTGTAAGAGTTAGCAAGTCTTACACGGAGGCTGCAGTTAAACGGGGTGATGTCAGCATGCCATGCATATTCATGAGAGCATGCTGAATCACACTCTAGGCTAACACGGTCCATGTAGCAATGTAGGTGGCATGTCCGCATGGCGAGACCTGCAAAGGGACATGCCCCCAGAAGAATCACATTCCCAAAAGGAAACTCCCACGAGCGAGTCCGCGGAAATGTCAAGAAACACAACAGCACACATGCCCCTACAGACTATTAACCCAACTGAAATGTAAAACGTAAAAATTAACAGTTTAATTTTTTTTTAATTTCAAAAATGTTTGCCCGTAATTGCGCTTGTTTGTGCGGGTGCGCCCTTCGCTCAGCCACAGTTAGCAGTCATTGAAAAAGCATATAAGCTCTAAATATGCAAAATAAGCCAAGTAGCAATAGCGTAGCAGTAGAGACGTCGGCCAAAGAGGAGGTAGTCACGGTTCGAGCCCCAACAACATCATATTTTATTTTTAGTGAAATAAGCATGAAACAATCCCCTGACATATATGTATATATATATATATATATATATATATATATATATATATATACAATTATAATTTAAGTAAAATGCAATGAAATGGGCCATGTTTTTATGAAGAAATCTGACACAATACAAAAATAAAATATTTTATAAGTGCTCATAGCTGAGCAGCGCTCTAACAAGCTGAGTATGTTTGCCCGCAGGTGACCATTGGTTTAACAGGGGTAATATGAGTGCCCGGAGTTGAGCAGTGCTTTAACACGCTGAAAGTGTGTGCCTGTACTTGCGCAACATTTTACACAGCGTAATATGCGTGCTCAATGCCAAATAACGTGTTAATCAGCATAACCTGTTTGCGAGGAGCTGCGCAGCGTGACAACTGGCTTACCAGCGGGCAACGTTGAGCAACCTGTATCAAAGCCGCCTTTAAACAGACACACCTCCTAGCCTGTCTAGACAGTAGTAAAATAAAAAAAAAAGCAATGCCCGGGCTCGAACCCAGGATACTGTGCATCATAGTCAAAGTACTGAACCACTAAGCCATGACAGCTGTACTGAAAAATGCAGTATTAGCATATATATAGGAATGAATTGAAATAGAAGCATGACAAAGCAGGTTTTGTGAAGCTGCTACAATTCCAAAATGGCTAATCACAGATAACTGTGGGAAAAACGGCATATATAAGCCCCATAGGTGGGAATACACAGCATAACTGATTGCGGAACCTATTTGCAGACAGGATGACAGGTGTAGGAGAGGGTAGTCGCTTTCCAGCACAGAGGTGGGGTGTTGAGGAGTCCAAATACATGGTTTGGCTCCTAGTCCACGATCATGAGGCTCAACTCATGCAGGGCCAGGTTCTGTGGGGTGCATGTAAGGCAGAGGAGTGGAACCGGTTGGCACATGATCTCACCAGTGCCACAGGCATACCAAGGACTGATGAACAGGTCCGTCACCACCATGCGAACCTGAAGAGATGGAAGCAGGACCAACTGAACCGGTGGATCCAGGAGGCCTGGCAAATGCCCAGCACCCCACTACTGAGTAAGTATCCATGTAATTATGTAGGTAAGGAATTATCCTAGCTGATATTATGGAGATGTATGTTCCAATATTACTTCATTTATATTACAGCTGCAGGTGTGCGTTCCACGAATCGGCGAGCCTATGGTGATAGGCTGGAGCGGTTGTGCCACCAGGCAGGTTAGTAATTATATTTCTGTAATTGTTATACAATATAAGTGAGACAGCTTGTAAAAGAGTTCACTGTAGTTACATATTAATAAAGTTCAAATAACACTAGAAGAAATATTCTGCTAGTACTGTATGATTAGATAAGTGATGCAGCCTATAATCCAGAAATAAAAAGTAAACAAGTCTGAAATAGTGATTACTCACCTGAAGTGTAATATCAGATAACCTGCAGCAGCCTGAAAATCAGTGGTAAACAAGCTAATCATAATAGACATGTGTCAAATACATCCCCTTAGAAAATCTGCCATATGAAACAAGTGAGTCTGTTGGAAAGGATTGTTGTAATCAAGTATGACATGTTGATAACGCCTAGAATAAAGTACCGACTTGAATTGTAAAAATAAAACAAGTGAGAGTGTGAGAAAGAGGTATGAAGCGACCGAGAAAGCTGTTATAACTTCTGAATAAAGTATACTGCAGTCAGTACATAATGAAATGAATGAGACAGCCACAACCAAAAAGTGAAATGTTTGAAATAAAGTACTGAAGCTGGAATGTGTCTGTCCCACAATTTGTATATGTTGCTGTACCCTTGCAATATGGAGATAGTATGGTTGTATAAAATAATGAACATCCACAGTTGTCTAGAGTCATATAAATGAAATGTAGCAGGATGCTGTAGCTGAACATAGCCAGATATGAAATGTGTATGAATAAAAATGCAATGTATATTAATGTAACAGTAACAGTCTCATCACCAACATTCCTAAGGTTACATATAGGAAACTGTACTAAGACCTGTAGGGTATATATATCTACAGCTACTAGAGATGTACAGCATATGTATATGTAGTTGAAGTTGTTAATGAAATATTTCTTCACCCTACCCTATATTCACAAATAATGCCATTCCACAACAAACTGGGTATGTGTATTCACAATCAGTTCCTATGGACATTTGTCCTGTTGGTTCAAACATATTTGCATGTACGTTGCTGCATGTGCCCTGTTCACATATCCAAACCTGATGGCCTGTTGCCATCAATCGAGCCTGCATGCTGTTGGATTGTGTACTGTTGTTCAAAATATGCATGTGTTATGCTTGCTGTTCAATGTTTGGAATTCATGGGTGTTTGGTTAATAGGAATACTGATGCATGCTGTTACAACTAATTTTGAATGGTATTGTTTGTTACTAACCCAAAATGTTATAAAATATTTCTAAACATAGGACAACAGGGAAGGCGGGTTCCAGCGGACCCACCTCTCCCACCTCAGCTGGCGGGTGCACCTGGCACTAGTGCCCAGGCCGGAACCTCCTCTGGTGGCCCTGTGCCACCTTCGGGTGGAAGCGCTGCAGGGGATGGGGCTTGTCCCCCCTCTGCAAGCGTGGTCGGAGGAGACCATCCACTCACCCTCCAAAGTGTCTGGTCTGTGGTGCGTAGCGAGATCAGGCATTCTGTGCTTGAACCCCTACACCAGCTTGAGGCTCGGGTGTCACAGCTCACGGGTGTCCCTGCTGCCCGTCCTACACAGCCCCCAGCACAGCCCCATCCTGGGCTGTGAAGGCACAGTGGCAACTGCCCATGGGTGGGGATATCAGTTCCACTGTTTCCATCTGTGGGCTCATGGGCTCGCGATATCCCAACATCCGTCCCCGTCAATTGTGTTTCTCCCCCACATGTATCATACTCCGCCCCTGTATGCATCTTGTTTGTCTTGTCTGTTAACCTCCCCTACATACCTCCCCAAATATACCTACTTCCTGTACCTCACATTCCACTCTCACCTGAAAAAAAAAAGAGCACTCTGTTCCCGCAAAAAAAATTACGCCCCATACATAGCTGCCCATTTTGCAGACATGTCTGCTGGACATGTGAAGTGGTAATTACAATTGGCTGTACAACATATTTTGTTGTCCTCACCCCTCTCTCAGGGGTGGAAGGTTTCAAATTTCATACCAAATTACAGACATATGCACAGCTGTTGCTGATAAAGAAATGGGCAGCTATGGGCCTTTCCTACATCCTTCCTGCAAATCCTGAGCTTGTTTTCCTACTGTCCTACCCTCTTTGTGCCCCCTTTTTCACCACTTTCCTATCTCCCCATTTTCTTTTCTTTCAAAGAAATTAGCATGGGTGTGCGGGAGAGTAAGCACTTTTAAGCAGTTGTAAGCGAGTGTGCGCCTGTGTGCGCTTAGCTAAGCATGTGTGCGCAAAGCTAAGCGACAGTGCGCATGTGTGAGCTCACAAGAAACCAGCGCTAACCCGCTTACAACTGCTTAAAAGTGCCTTAGTCACTCTGAATGACAAGGCCTGTAGTCTGCTCAGCAGCAAAATAAAATTCCTCTGTCAATCTCAAACCCAGGACCTTGGAAACACTAGTCTGCATGACTTACCACTAAGCCATGACTGATATACAAGAACTTTGTGCTGAAAGCAATATATCATGAAATAGTAGGACTGAATGTAAAGGGAATATAGGAAGGCTATTACACAAAGCTTTTCTTGTATCTTTACTGGCAATTCTTGTGGATTTGTATAACATTAGTGTGATAAGAGAAACAGCCATGCTAGTCGGTAGCTAGTAGGTAATAATGTGACAGTAGCATCTTGCAAACCACACACACTATCAGAGCAGGATAAACACTGCCATATTTGAACAGATAAGAGGCCAGACCTCACAACTGTGACTGATTTACAGGGATGTCCCTAATTTGAAAACAAATGTTAACTGTGTCCCACTGACTCCCTGTGAAATGTACTAACAGTAGGCAGAAAGGTGTCTTATTCCACGTAATGGTAACTGTCAATTACTGAAAGTATGCACTACTTGCATGTCAGAAATGGTGTATTAATACACATGCTCAAAATACCCCACAGTCACAACTGCAGAATATCTGAAATATATCACGGGTGTATCCCACTGATATGAACCATTCCCTGAGGCTGATAAAAGATACACCTGAGAGTATCTGAGGCCTGCAAGTGTCACAAACTCACAGGCATATCATTCTGTCTGCTGTCACACACTTTGTGAATAGCTGTAGAATAGCTTCCACAAGCACACCCACATGTAGGTGTACAACCCACAAATATCAAAGGAGGTATCCAACTAATAACAGAAGGACAGTATAGCAGTTTACAAGCACTGCATGTGCTTGCTATCCATAACTGTTAGTACAAAGTACAAGGCGCCACTACTGCTCAGCAGCACAATAAAATACCCTTGTAGGTGTCAAGCCCCACACCTTGGCCAGACCAGACTGCATGCAGTACCACCAAACCACAACAAACATATAAGGAATTGCTGCTGAAAGAAATATAGCAAGCATTACAAGGAGTGAATGTGAATGGAAAATAGGAAAGCCATAGCAACACATTCCAGTAAAGACACCTAGCAGGCCTTCAAAGAGTGAATGTAAAGGCTAAATAGTGAAGCCATAGCAACAAATTGCAAGAGCCACTGCTGTAAACCAGTTACTCCACAAGTCCCACTGGAAAGCACATACTCCCATTTAAACAGTATTAGTATTATTAGGTGTCAGTTAACATACACACTGAGAAGAATAAACTGGAGGAAGCAATAGTCAGGTGTCAGTACAACATGCATGTCAGTGCCTACAACACAGCCTGAAATATGAGAGACATACCAACCTTTACGCTCACACAACAGTGTCCACAGCATACCAGCATGGTCCCCACCTTGAAAATCTGAAAGGGCTATGCCTACCTCACCTAACATTTTATAGCATTGTCCGGAAATCACAGTGAGAACTGCAATTACCACACAGCAGGCTGCATGCAATTATCAAATGCTGGCTAACAATTGGTGCAGAGGCCATCACATGCACATCCGCATATACCTACAAAAGCAGCCTGTACTCCCAGTCCACACATGCAATACTTTCATTGCAACAGCCGGAGGGAGAGACAGAGAGAGAGAGAGAGAGAGAGAGAGAGAAAAAAACGAATAAGAGACACAGACAGCCGAAAATAAAACAATACAGAACAGCAGGCTAACCAGCAGCAAGCCATCAAAAATAGCAGTATCCAACAAAGGTAATGTAAACTAATAATGTAATAGTCTACATACTGTGAACCCTCCATATGTGTTAGCAGTCTGTATATATATATATATATATATATATATATATATATATATATATATATATATGAAGATGTGCATAGGGCACTGTTAGTGAAGGCTGGACATACATATGTATGTGAAGGATGCTATGTGCACATATCAATGTAGGTTGTAGTGCAACGTACAATGTAGGTTGTACAGTAATGAATGTTTAGCAGTATGCTAGTGTGTGTATTCGTATGTGTAAATAAAAAGGTATATATATATATATATATATATATATATATATATATATATATATATATATATATATATATATATTATATGTATATGTATGTATATTTATATATGTATCTATATATAATATGCATATATGTATACATAGATAGAGAGGGATGTAGAAATACGTAGACCCAGAATGATACCACAGTACAGGGACAAAATGATTGACCTCAACAATTGGCTAAGCTTCTGGTGTCATTCTACAGGGATCCAGCATCTGTCTGCCTGGGACGACATGATCGACAGTCCATGATGCTTTGCCAGAGATGGCCTGCACCTGTCACCCTCAGGATTCCGGATACTGGCTAAGACTCTTGCCACCCCTATAGTGCCTTTGTCAGGCAAGGTTCAAATGACAAATTCACCACCATAAACGGTGACATCTGTGACATCTGTGCAGTGACAGAGACCTGGTTCAAAGCTCCAGAGAGCACCCCTGCATTACCAGGCTTCAATTCATACCACACCTTTTGGCCACCTAACCCAGAAAGAAGTAATAAAGGTGGAGGCGTGTCCATATTCATTAAAGATATCCACACCTCCAGGCTAATTGCACAGCATAATGCATCTGAGATTATCCAAGTGCAACTAACTCTGGGCAAGACCGCAATCCAAATTGTAGCTTGCTACAGACCCACCACCATGCCCCAGGATTCACACCCCTCATTTCATGATACACTGGAAAGTATTGGGTACAACCCAACACCATAATAATGGCCGATTTCACCTACCCCACCATTAACTGGAAAAAATACTCCTGTACCAACTCTTTTGCTCAACGTTTTCTAGAATTCATAAATACCAACGCCTTGGATCAACTTATTCACACCCCCACCAGGGGCAGCAATATCCCAGACTTGGTCATCACCAACATGGGAAACCGGTGTTCCACACCAGAGGTCAATTCCTTGTTGGTCAGATCCAACCACAAGGTAATCAGCCTAGACATCCACATCCCACACCCAGCCCCAATTAGGGAAACCATCGTAACAAACTTCTCAAAAGCCAACTTCACACTTCTTAAGACAGAAGTGGCAAACTTCATGACACCCATGCAGATGGACAATAGAGGTATGACTGCCGAATCCTACACAAATGCATTGTTTAAGCACTTACACGAGTGCATGGATCATGCTATCCCTAATAGAACCAAGATGTTATCCTCCAGACAAAGGAAGCCAGTCTGGTGGTCCTCTGCCATAAACAAACTCTACAACAGAAGAAAGAAACTGTTGCAACAATAAGTAAATTCCCATGACGGGAGGAACTCCCTGGTCAACCTCAGTAAGAAGCTGAGATCCCTCATAAAATCCCCCAAAGCTAGTTACGAAAACAAAATTGCCACTGACTCTAAAGACAACCACAAAGCATTCTATAGCTATGTCAAGAATCTAAATGGGAACACTCAGAACTGCTCTGAGTTACAGCATAATGGCACTAAATATACAGAACCAACTTATATTGCCAACATCCTGGCAGATACGTTCAGTGCTAACTTTACCCCCCTCTCACCCCCTAGAGGGCCCATCTCTATACTGGAAGAATGCAAAGTTTCCAAAATCACGGATGCACAGGTAAAAAACACACTCTCCAAAGCCAAGAACACAGCATCCATGGGACCTGACAATATCCCAGGCTGCGTTCTACATGAACTACTGAATGAACTGGCACCCTACCGCAGTACTCACCTCAGGCTTTGTACCCATGGAATGGCACACCACAACACATCCCACTCCACAAAGGGGGAACCACGACGGACCACGGTAACTACCGCCCTATTAGCCTGACGAGCCTGGTCTGCAAGGCCATGGAATGTATCATCATGGAACTCATAAACAAAGACATTGGTAATCTCCAAACTCTGGACCCTACTCAGTTTGGATTTGTAAAAGGCAGATCATGTCTCCTAAACCTGATTGACTTCTTTGAAGCAGTCACCAAAGCCATAGATGATGGTAAAATGGTTCACACAGCTTATGTATATCTCGCCAAGGCTTTCAACACCATCCCCCACTCTGGAATTATAGATAAGCACACTAAACTAGGTATAAATCCCTATGTCATAAGATGGGTTGCCAACTGACTCATGGACAGAACCCACACTGTGAAAGTAGCATATTCCAAATCTGACATCAGACCAGTGACAAGTGGAGTACCACAGGGTTCAGTCCTGGGTCCTCTCCTGTTTGGTATCTACTTCTCTAAAGTCCAGGCCAACACAGAAGGTCTTTGGCTAACAAAGTTTGCAGATGACTGCAAACTAGGAGCCATAATCGCAACTCCTAACGATGTGTGCAAACTACAAAAGGGCCTCACTGAGACAGATACCTGGTGACAAAGCCATGACCTGAAGCTCAATGCCAAAATGTGTATTGTCATCCCCTTTGGTAAAAACTCTGTACCCATGAACTACCACATAGCTGGTAGTCTACTTAATGCCGAAAATGTGATAATAGACCTTGGGACACAGGTGGACAGTAGTCTCACCTTTGATAATCACATCGCCACAGTGGTCGGGAAATCCTTCTATGTGGCTCATCTCATCACAAAAGGATTCCCATCCAGAAAAAAGAGGTTATTGTTCCCCTCAACTCATCACTTATTAGACCCATTATAGAGTACAACACCCCTTTTGATATGTACCTCACAAGACAACTACAACAACTGGAAAGACCACAGAAATACCTCACAAAGAGGATTACTGGCCTCAAACAGATGCCCTATGCAGACCATCTCGAAAAACTACAGCTTGACTCCATGGCATATCGCCTACTCAGGGGTGATCTCTGCCTAACATACACAACTATGACAAACCTAGAGCTGTTGGATATGCTCCACTTAACGAGATCCCAATCCCTCTGAGCTACACGCTCTAGGGACCTTAACCTTGTCACCAAAATAAACAGAACATGCTGGAGGGATAGAGTCCTGCCCCAGACACTTCCCATACTCTGGAACAGACTACCTATCTATGTCAAACAGAGCTCCTCATTAGCACTCTTCAAGAAAGATCTTGATGATTGGATGGAAAATGGGAAATTCACCCCGGGGGATCACTTCTGTGGCTGTGCTCGACAGGGGCATAGGAAAATATCTTTCTTGGGTGGCAAAAGCCAGGGTACATTTATTGGCTAGGCTTGTATGGGCCCTAGGCCGATAGCCTAGTACCTACCTATGAACCTATGAACATATATAGATAGATGGATAGAATATGTATATGCATATATTATGTAATAGACACATACATATATAGATATATATAGATGCATACACATATACAGACAGATATGAATGTCTACAGATATGTATGTATATGAATATCTCTCTCTCAATCTCTCTCTCTCTCTCTCTCTCTCTCTATATATATATATATATATATATATATATATATATATATATATATATATATATATATATACACACTGAGAGAGGCACATGTGTGCAGATGTATTGCAACAGGTGCCTGGTGACAAAGGCATTTACTGAATACCAGTGTGGATACAGGAGTACCATACCCCATTCCAAAACACTTACACCACTAACCACCACATATGTGGTTGCCTGCCTACTACTGGATGTGTCAGGAGGGAACATGGGAAACAAGTGTACAATAGCCTCCCTTTGATATTCACAGTGGCATACCAGTCTTGTAATACCTGTACATGGTACATGTCAGCAGAAATGGTGTGTCAGCTAGTGAAATGTAGGTCACTGTACCCCTCTACACCTCACAATGTCCTACATGGTATGTACCTCCCATGACAACTACAGAAAGGGAGAAGGACACAGTCATACCTAACAAACAGTGATAATGCCCTCAAACACATTACCTATGCAGAGTGACTGACAAAACCACAGATAGAGTGCCTCTCAAACTACTGACACAGAGGTTACCACTGCTGGATATACATAGTTAAGTCACACCCATAACAGTTGTCCAACAACCATGGTAACACCTCACAATATCCCCAGCATAAATGACCTATGTTTGTCATCCTTGGCACCGCAGTAAAGAGCACATGGTGGAGGTACAGGTTCCTACCCACAAATAAGCCATACCCTGGAGTAAACCACCCAGCATTAAGAAGCAAGGCTCCCCATTAGTAGATGTCAGACATACCCCTGTTGAATGTTATGCAGATAGGTAGTATGCCATATGAGTCACCCTGTGTAACTGTTTGACAGGAGCAAGTACAACCACATTACATGTGTCCCAAAGGGAAGGGTAGCATAACAGTATGCTTCTGTAGGCCCAGGCCCAATAGCATACTACCTGCCTATGACACAATGCACACACACATGTACTCATTGCAATACCAACTATGTGAGGTGGAATGAGTGTGCCACTGACTGTGTGCAAGGTCTGTAATGGTGTGATTGCTCAGCATGACTTTGTGTCTGTCATGGTAGTGTGTGTCCTTGGTGTGAAGCCAGGGAAAGATGTGTCAGGTATTGGGATACAAACATACTACATTGCCATATGTTGTGCTGTGGTTCCCTGTATGTGACTGTGGTGTAGGTATTGTTATGGCAACAAAGACTATGGTGCATTACCAGTGACATTTGTACTGTGCATTGCATGCATTGCATGGGTTGACAATGTTCCCCATACATTACCTTGATACAAACCCCCAGTGTGAGGCTGTGCATTGGACCTCAAACAGTGTGCCGACTGCTGGAGTATACTTGTTTGTTGTATGGAGTGTGCCAGGCACTGTCACAGAGTTGTCGGCTGAGCACTGATATGTGGTCATTTACATGTGTATCCCCCAATAGACAGACAGATGCTATATATGGCAGTTCAGTGATATCACTACAGTAGAGTTTTATGTGTGCCATATCACTTGCTCACATATTTTTCTTTTCCTTCCAGGGCAATGGTGCACCAGCACAATCCCACGTACTCTGCTGCAGAGGAAGAGGAGATACACCAGAGCATGGTGCGGGAATTTGCCACACTCTTTTCCCGCACCAGCCAGAACCAGCAGGAGAGGGCTGCACTGTGGCAAGACCTTGTCCGTCGGGTAAATGACATAGGCATGCACAACCGGACATATGAGCAGGTATGCCATCACTGCAGTGATTTAATTAGAAATGTCCATCAGCGTGCATCTGATATCCACAGGCAACAGCTTGCCACAGGTGGTGGGGCAGATATACATCCCCCCTCACCAGACTGGAGGGGCTCCTCCTAAGTGTTGTGGCTCCAGCCCAACAACAACAACATCCGCACACATGTGTAATGATGGAGGCTGGAGCCACCCAGCAGGAGGACTTGGAGCATGCAGGTAACATGCCATATCTATAGTTGACTGTTCTCTACACTGGTAGTTTATGCATGTGTGAGGTGTGTACTGTGTTTGTAGCTATTATCATGGTAATTATTGTGCAAGAGTGATATTCTCAATATTGGCAGTAGACCTGTGAAAGCCAACTGTTGTACTACTGAACTGTATCATACTCACAGTATCAATGGCACAGTTGTGCCCACTGACAATGAATGTCTTATTTGTGCAGGTCCCTCTGGTGTAACAGCAAGGCAGCCAATCCATGCTGGTGAGTGTGTAATAACAATTGTTTAATACTAATGATAGTAATAATACCCTAAAATGGTATTGCTATGTGTGTGATTGCAGGTGTGTTTGTGTCTGTGTGTTTGTATCTCATGTACTGAGGAGTGTGCATGTGTGCATGTGTGCATGTGTGCATTTGCCCATGTGTGCATGTGTGCATGTGCCCATGTGTGCATGTGTGCATGTGTGCATGTGTGCATGTCCCCCTGTGTGCAAGTGTGCATGTGCCCATGTGTGCATGTGTGCATGTGCATGTGTGCATGTGTGCATGTGCCCATGTGTGCATGTGTGCATGTGCCCATGTGCGCATGTGTGCATGTGTGCATGTGTGCATGTGTGCATGTGTGGTAACATTGTGTACACATTGTAAACTGTGTTTCCTGTCTTCTTCTCACAGGTTCTGGTACTGCTCTGGTGGTGTGCAGCAGGGAACCTTAATCTGCTGCTGGGGATAGTGATAATGATGATACCTGTGTAATGGCACAGGGAGGTGTGTCAGTGTCCATTGTTTGTCAGCCAGTCGACAGTACACAGCTGTCAACCCCATCAATGCACACAGTCATCCTGCCAATACATCCATTATCACCAATATCCCTAGGTGATGGACAGCATACAGTGGGCATTGACCAGGGTAATGTGGCATCAGTGGCACATGCATCCCCCTCACAGCAGCCATGGCCAGAGTCCTGACATGGTACCACACAGGCAGATGTCCAGGGGTTCTCGTGGGAGCATCCGTGGTCATACTGCCCCTGTCAGATGTGCCCACAGAGGTCTTTCAACCTCAGCTATGTTCTGGGCTGTAATTCAGGCACAGTCACGTATGGAATGGTACACCAGACAGGGTCTGAGGGAGCTGAGAGCACATCGCACTGCTATGAATGACACTATGCATGATGTTGCGGCTGCCATCCATAATTTCACCGAGGTCATTGGCAGACATTGGGGGAACACATTAGATCTGTTCCACAACTACATGTCCATGAGCCAGGGCAACGCAGGATGGTTGAGGCATCGACATGGACGAATGCCAGCAACAGCAGCAGCTGGCAGTCATTGCGGACGACAACAAACCCGTGGCCGCTCCCATAGTGCCAGTACCAGCCCCAGCAATGCTGGGTCTGTGCTGTCATCAGACCACCCTAGGAGACCACGTGCACGTGGCTCTGGACAGTCCCAGCAGGGACATGTCTCCAGTCAACAACCACCTGCTTCTGATGACAGTACCCAGTCTGGCTTAGTACCTGATACTGTCTGTAGCACCCCTGCCAGGCACAGGTACCGTGTCCGTGGCCAGAGACAGTGATCTGTATGACCTGGCAGGTACAGTCTGTGGCTGTCCACAAACACCCATATATGGCAGCCACAACGTGGAACTGTGTGCATGCATACACACATGCATAATGCTAACACCTAGGGCTAACACATACATGCACACACTGCATCAACATTGCCCCATCTTCTACGGTTGTCCCTCACTAACACACACACACATACATGTCGATTGGTTGTATCAGTGGCAGACTCAGGCATACCAAGTACACACCCTGTGCATATGATGAAACTGTGCCACCTCCTGCAATCTGTAACATTGATGCAGGACTATGGTGCTGATGCACAGGGTGACTACATAGATGTGTGGTAATATTATCATGTTGTCAACTGTACAGTGTAATGATATCATCGTGGGTATATCCCAGCATGCCTGATGCATTAACAGTATGATTGTCATTGTATTGTTTGGTACACCCCTATTAATTACCATAGTGTAATGTCTGCACATCTTTGCATTCTGGTGGTAAGGCTGTAAACAGAAGGCCACCTACATAGGTAGCACAGGGAATAAGAAAATGGAAGTTATGATACTCAATGCTGGACATGTAAACCGCAAGATGCATGAAGTACAACCTCTACTCTGCATGGAGAATGTTGATATCTGTGCAGTAATAGACAACAGGTTCAAGACTCCCAAGAGCACCCTAGCACTACCAGGTTACACCTCATACCATGCTTGACAGCCCCAAAACACACAACTAACTATGACAGGAGGTGAGTCTCATTAAATGTCAGGGATACTGTGGTGGCAGGACAGGTAGCATACAGCCTACTAAGTTGGGAACTGCTGATTGAGGGCTCAGTGTCTGTCATTATAAATGTGTATTAGTTCTGGTTTAAGCACTTGGGCTTCAGGCCAGTTATTTGACATTACAAAGGTTCATGGTCTGCACTCTTGTGGGAGGGGAGGCTGGACTCTGCCCGTCTGAGCTGGGAATTTCTGGTTAAAGGCTTATAGTGCCTGCATAGTTTAACTGTTTCTTACTGAAATTGGTACACCTTTTTTGCTGTAGCATAGACTAGATCCATGCCTGCTGAATGTAGCTTTGTTTGTATGCTTGTTTGCTTGTTATTTCCCTGAAACACTAATTCCACCTGAAACGCAGCTTTACTGCGCCTCTGTGGATCCCTAGTGACATGTGCATTGCTTACTGTACATATGTCCTTGTTTCACTTGACAGAAAGTTAGTGTTTGTCATTTATGCAATTAAGTTACCTGTAACACATTGCATTTGAGTTAACTGGCACTTGCTCACTAAAGCATTTATATATGCCAGCACTAACAAATTAAAAGCACTACACCCTCACAAACTCACCTTGTGCACCTTGTTCCCCATTGGCCCTTTTTGTTGTTAATTAAAAAGGAATTCCCAATACTATCCTAGCATGTTCAAAGGTCAGTTGTCAATCTCCTCCCCAGTCCAGCTGGTGAATCTGGGAATCTAGAGGCAATGTTACAACTGCTTCATTTACACAGACAACCCTCTCCTCCTCCTAACAAATTCCAACACATGTGAGAGATGCAACCATATAGCCAAGCTGCAGGCTAAGCTCTCTCAAGTCAGTACTGGCAAAACCTGTCAGGAGGAGAAGGAAACCACAGTCACTACAATTCCAGTCTCACATATACCTACCAAGACAGCAATCCAAACAAATAAACACACAAAAACATACTCGGAGTCTCTAAATAAAGGTCTGCCTAAGCAGCAGACACCTCCAAAGCAGACACACAAGCAACCGCTACCCCAGAACAGAATGCGTGCAACACATAGCTCACAAAGCCAGTGTGCCAAACAGTCACAGCACGTAAGGCTAAACAACACACCTGCTACACTTGTGATAGGTGCCTCTATCATCAGGTACACTGATGTCCCGCTCACCAGGCTGAACAAGGAGAAGGTCACGGTGAGATGCCTGTCGGGCACTATGATCTGCTACATAACACAAGCACACAGGTCACTCCAAGGCATCTACAAATATGACACAGTCAGTGTCCATGCCAATGTGAATGACCTGAGACGTACCTCCCTGGACTACATGATAAGAGACATAGAGAAGCTCTCTGAGCATGTGGCCCAGACTGGTATGACCCTGACCTTGAGTAGCATCTTACCCTCACCAAGAGAGATGCCACAATATGTAGACAAGATGATCAATTTAGACAATTGGCTTATGTTTCAGTGTCATTCAAAGGGGATCTGATGCCTGTCAGCCTGGGATGACATGCTCGACAAGCCACACTGCTTTGCTAGGGATGGCTTGCACCTGTCACCCATGGGCTTTCGGATATTGGCAAAGGCTCTTGATACACCCATAGTGCCTTTTTTAGGCAAGGCTCAAAAGACAAGACCACCTCCATAGGTATCACAAGGGATAGGAAACTAATAGTAATGCTACTCAACACCAGCAGTGTAAACCTCAAGATGCATGCACTGGAAACTGTCCTTAGCATGGAGAACATCAATATCTGTGCAGTAACAGAATCCTGGTTCAAGGCCCCCAAAAGCACCCCAGCACTGGCAGGTTATACCTCATACCATGCTTGTCGGCCACAAAACTTGCACTGACACAGAACAGGAGGGGGAGTATCAATATTCATCAAAGATACACACACCTCCAGGTTGGTGGCACAGCACGAAGCATCAGAGACTATCCATGTGCAACTAACAGTGGGTAAGACTGCCTTCCAGTTCATAGCCTGGCACACACCACACTCCCAAACCCAGGTAACCCACTTGGCCTACCTAAGAATACATGAATATCTGCAGGTGTCTCCAAACAACAATATATTGGGCAGCTTCATTTACCCACACATAGACTGGGAGCATTACTGTAGCTCCAACACCCTAGGTGTAAAGTTCCTAGAATCCATACACTCAATTGCTATGGAACAACTTGTTACCACTCCCACAAGAGGGGAAAACATGCTGCACCTGTTCATCACCAACATGTGGACTATATGCTCCAGACAAGAAGTGTATCCCTTGCTGGTAAGATGACACCATAGACTACTCTCACTGTATATTCACATACCAAATGCAGCCCCTGCACAGAAAACCACAGTCATAAAGTTGTGTAATGCAAATTATATGTATTCACATGAGGCAGGCTTCACACATGGGAACTATTTAAGGTCACAGGTACATATATCTATGTGGCACACACATACCTCATGTGTGTATTGACATTACTGATATGATCTATATCATACAATATTAAGAGCAACACCCCATACACATGGACAAACACACACATGGTATTTGTAAGATTCAAACCCCTACCTAACTGTGTTATGACACTTGAGAGAGACGCATTAGCAGAGCACGCTATTCTCATTACTGGGGGTTTTCTTCTCCTGCTGTACTTATAGGGTGCTGACATCATCAGTGTTTTGAAAGAGGAATGTGCATCATGCAGTGTGTTCTTCTAGTTGCCAAAAGGGACATTTCTGTCACACAGAATTGCACACACACTAACCCCGAAATGTGCATCATGCAGTGTGTTCTTCTAGTTGCCAAAAGGGACATTTCTTTCCCACAGAATTGCACACACACTAACCCCCCTCACCCAAACTGAGCATTTGTAGAATTCAAACCCCTACCTACCTATGCTATGACACTTGAGAAATGCATTAGCAGAGCGTGCTATTTGCATTATTGGGAGGTTTTTCTTCTCCTGCTGTACTTATAGGGTGCTGACACCATCAGTGTTTAGAAAGAGGAATGTGCATCATGCAGTGTGTTCTTCTAGTTGCCAAAAGGGACATTTCTTTAACACAGATTTACACACACACTAACCCCCCTCACCCAAACACACGCACTGAGCATTTGCAGGATTCAAACCCCTACCTAACTATATTATGTCACTTGGGAGAGACGCATTAGCGGAGTGTGCTATTAAAATTACTGGGAGGTTTCCATTCTCCTGCTGTACTTATAGGGTGCTGACATCATCAGTGTTTAGAAAGAGGAATGTGCATCATGCAGTGTGTTCTTCTAGTTGCCAAAAAGGGAAATTTTTTTCACACACTAACTCCCCCTCATCCAAACACACTGAGCATTTGCAGGATTCAAACCCCTACCTAACTATATTATGACACTTGGGAAAGACACATTAGCGGAATGCACTATTCGAATGACTTGGAGGTTTCCCTTCTCCTGCTGTACTTATAGGGTGCTGACATCATCAGTGTTTAGAAAGAGGAATGTGCATCATGCAGTGTGTTCTTCTAGTTGCCAAAAGGGACATTTCTTTCACACAGAATTGCACACACACTAACCCCTTTACCCAAATGCACACACTGAGCATTTGCAGTATTTAAATCCCTACCTAACTATATTATGACACTTGGGAAAGACGCATTAGTGGAGCGCGCTATTCGAATTACTGGGTATTTGTATTTCTCCTGCAGTATTTATAGGGTGCTGACATCATTATTTATATAGAAGTATGTACAGCTATTACTATCTGTCAGTTAGGGGGATAGCATATATATGCATTAACAGCTGCCTACTTCAGGGTCAGATATGCACATCAGCACTGCCAGGTTATGTTTTATACCATGCTTCGTGACCACAGGACCTGTAACACACAACACAACCAGTTCAGACCACCCCTCCCATATCCAGGACACACACTTTGCTTCCCTGGGAACAGTGTAGAATATGAAGGTGTTCACATACACTATTACAGTGGTTAACATCAGGTACATGTATATTGTGTGTGGGAACTACTCAGGCCTCAACAACATCACCCTACAGCCACTACAATTTGTGAATCCATGTGCTATGGCAGGACCACTCACCACAGCCACAAGGGGGAATACATATTGGACCTGACCATCTGCAACATGGGGACTGTATGTTCCACACTAGAGGTAGACCACCATTGTTAATATCTGACCATACCCAACTTTCCCTGGACATCCATATCCCATCCCCACCCCCAGGCAAGGAAGTCACTGCAATCAAAGTATTTATCAAAAGCAGACTTTGCACTTGTGAAGACTGGGGTGGAAGACTTCAAAGGACCCATACTGGGGGATTATACAGGCCACTCTGCATAATCCTTGACAATAGCATTCTATGAGCATCTGGAAGGTTTGCATTGATCATGCTATCCCAAATAAACCCATGACTCCTCCACAACAGTTGACTTGTCTGGTGTACACCAGACATATATAAGCTGTACAACAGAAGGAGGGAGCTAATACATTACAGAGCAATATCCCACAGAGGGGGGATGCCTCTGAACAGTACTGGCACGACACTTCAATCCCTGAAACTCATCACGTCAAGGTGTTGACAGTGACATTGTCCAGACACTGCAGATAAGGCTCCCCTCAGTCTGTAATTGACGCCCAATTACTGTTATAAGTCCTTGCCAACCATCTTCTAGCAAACACCAGCCACATGGATGTGACATTGCAAATTCAACCCCTGGGATCTGCACTGTGTCCCTGCTTGATGGAGGCACAGCACACTAGCCTTAAACGGTGCCTTCTGTGACCTACTTTACAGAGGCACAGTAGCCTATTGTACTGGGGAGGCAGATGCCAAACACACTCTGGCTAAGCTTGTATTCCCTAGGGCAAACAGCCTAGTATTGACCTCTACACCCATATGTTTAATTTTCAGATGCACAATATTTGTTGCTGATAAACTGTTTGCAGGTCTTTATTGCCATAGCTTTCCCTGTTTCTATGTACAACTTGTGTATCTGTGGAAGATGTTTGAATATGAGAGGGATCCACTATTTAACTTATGTCTCTGTAGTCATTTAACTGTGTGCACTGGGCAGATTGCTGTATTGTGGTTGGTTCCTGGATTAACACATACAAATACCAGATATGTGTGGCCAACTGCTAAACTGAGACATGGCCTAAGTGTGTGAGCATGCCCAGTTCAGGCATTCCATGGCTTGTTGCCTGACATATGTCTCGGGCATTCCATGGCTTGTTGCCTGACATATGTCTCATTTATCAAAGTGTGCGAGCATGCCCAGTGTGTGCTTTCCATATGTTGAAATCTGCAGTCCACCACATTTGTGGTTGTGTGTGAACTTCAACAATATTTCACATTTATAGTTGTGTGTTGGGAGTCATGTTGTGTACATACTGCCCAACTGCTTTGTGTCTGAACCCGACAGGGATTATACTGTGCCTGCAGGGTTTCCATGGGATAGTTTGCATGCAGTTGTCAAAATCCTTTCATACTGACCAAACACTGTAATATCATACAGTGTACTGGTTCAGTATTTTCACTGTGGTGGACAGTATCCTGAGTTTCAGTCCTATCACTGCTTTAAATATTCATAGTGAGCACACCAGACTGGTTAAGGGCCAGTTGTGCACATATGACCATGCTGTATTTTGTTCGGATATGGACTACTTAAACCAGGCTTGTCCAACATTGGTAGTGTATTCCACAACTTGGGTGGACATTGACAAACATTAGCGATGTGCCCTAGGCCATTTCTACTGCTAGTCAGAGAGTGTGTTTGTCCTTCAACACACATTGTAACTGGATTTTGACATGACATATTTCAAGGTTAGTATACTGTGCCCCTGTCTACCCATGACATAACAGTGATACCCAGGGTAAACCTACCATCTCCCGTCCACTCATCAAGATTCCTGTTGAGGAGAGTCAATGAGGGACTCTCTGGCTAACCTGTAACTGGGAGTTTACTCAAGAGTGGAGGGAGCTTCTGGGTTATGGATCAATCACTACAGCATGTCCTATGTATGTCAGTGCTGGGGTTCAGGTCTCTCATGTGCATAGCTCAGTGGCATTCAGATTGTACAAGGTGCAGCATGTTCATTGATTCCAGCTTGGACATGGCTTTATACATCAGGCACAGATTGCCTCTGGGCAGGCAGTATGGCACTGTGTGGAGCTGCAGTTTGTTTAATCAGGCAACACATGGCATCTGTTCGAGCTCTTTGATCCTCCTGGTGAGGTACTTTTGGGGTCTTTCCAGTTGCTGGTGGTGTCTGCTGAGGTACATCCCACAGGGGCCATTGTACTCAATTGTGAGGCTGATGAAGGATGACTGAAGAGGCACGATGACCTCCTCTGATCTAGATCTGACTACCTTCATGATTAGACGGGTATATGGTATGTTTCTGTAACCACTACAGCCACATGGTTGTCAAATGCAAGATATCTATCAAATTGTGTCCCCAGGTCTTTTATTACTTCTAAAGTACTTAATGGGTTAACACCTATGTGGTAATTGGTGGGCACTTACTGTTTATCCACAGGGATGACTCTACACTTTTATGCAATTAGCTTGATGACATGGCTCTGGCACCAGTTGTCTGTTTCTATGTGGCCCTTTTGTAGGATGCTTGTGTCAGCTGGAGGGTCAGATATGGTGCCCAGTTTGTAGTCCTCTGCAAACTTGTTCAGACACAGTCCTTCCATGTTGGCCTGTACCTATGGGAAATATATACCAAACAAGGGAGGTCCCAGGACCGAGCCTTGTGGGATGCCAGTTGTATCTGGTTTGTAGTCTGACATGGCTGCAGCATTTCTGACCATTTCAGTTCTGTCTTTGGGCTGGTTTGCAACCCATCTACTGACATAGGGGTTTATATTTAAGCTGGTGAGCTTATCTATAATGAACACGTGGGGTATTGTATGGAAGGCTTTTGCAAGGTCCAGATAGGCTGTGTGGACCACATTCCCCTCATCAATGGCCTTGATGACTGTTTCAAATGAGTCAAACATGTTTAAGGGGCAGGATCTGCCCTTAAGAAAGCCACGCTGGGTAGGGTCCAGTGTCTGTAGGTCCCCAATATCTTTATTTCTGAGGTCCATGATGATGCTTTCCATAGCTTTGCAGACCAAGCTTGTCAGGATTCTGGGGTGATAGTTTGCAGTATCCATTGAGGCACCACCTTTGTGGAGAGGGACCACTGTTGCTGTACACTGCTCTTTGGGAACATATCCTGTTTTAAGGCTGAAATTGAGCAGTAGTGTTATTTGGCGTTCCATTCTTCTTGGAGTTCATGTTGGACACAGCCCAGGACACCATCTCGTACCATTGATGCTGTGTGTTTTGCTTTGAAGATGCTGCCTGTTACCTCAGCATCAGCAATGTCAGGGGGCCAGCACTCTGCTGGGATAGATATTTGTCATTTTGGGAGGGGGGGGAGTTTGCACTGAACCTGTCAGGTTGGATGTTGGCTACGTGTGTGGGTTTGGTGCATTGTTTGTAATATTTGGTAATTCAGAGCATATCTGTGAATTCCCAACAAGGTTCCTACCATCAGTTAAGAAAGCCTTGTGATTATCCTTAGTGTCCTGTACAATTTGTATCTTCATAGGTTCATAGGTTCATACTGGGCTATCTGCCCTAGGGCATTTATCAGCCTAGCCAGAGTGTGTGTGGCTTTCGCCACTCCTTGCTATGTGAATATTATGCCCATTTAGGGTTTACTTTACTGTGCCTCTGTCTAGATGTGACACAGTAAAGACCCCAGTGTAAATCTATGATCTCCCATCCACTTGGCAAGATTCCTGTTGAAGAGAGTCAGTGAGGGGCTCTGCCTAACATGGAGTGGGATTCTGTTCCAGAGTGTAGGGAGCCTCTGGGTTATGAATCTGTCCCTCCAGCACATCCTATTTATTTATGTGTTGAGGTTGACATCTGTCGCTCTCACGGCTCTGATGAATTTGGATTTTCTGAGGTGGAGCATGTCCATCAATTCTGTATTGGACATGACCTTGTACATCAGGCATACATCGCCTCTGAGTATGCAGTATGTGACTGCATACAGCTGGGGTGTTGTCAGCCAGGCAGCATATGACAAATGTTTGACACCCTTTATCCTCTTGGTGAGGTACTTTTGAGGTCTTTCTAACTGCTGCAGGTGTCGGGTATGGTACATCCCAAATGGGGCATTGTACTCAATTATGGGCCTGATAAGAGAAGATTATAGGGGCACAATGACCTCTCTTGATGTAGATGTGAATCCTTTCATGATAAGGTGGCCAATATAGGTGGTCTTCCTAGTCACATTGGCAATGTGAGTGTCGCATGTGAGGTTACTGTCCACTTGTGTCCCTAGGTCCCTGATTACTTCTTCCATACGTAATGGATTACCACCTATGTGGTGATTTGTGAGTACCTTGTTTGGTATTTGGGGAGACATTCATACTCTCCAGTGTCTTCAGGAAGGCTGAGTGGTGTTCCTGGGTCTGAGAGGGTGGTCTGTAGCATGCTAAAAACTGTACAGCAGTTTTGCCTACAGCTAGTTGCACATGGATGGTCTCTGATGCTTCGTGCATTGTCAGTAACCTGGACATGTGGGTATCTTTGCTGAATATGGATACTTCCCCTCCTTTTGTGGTTTGGTCCAGGTTTTGGGGCCGAAAAGCATGATATGAGGTATAACCTGGTAGTGCTGGGGTGCTCTCAGGAGCCTTGATGCAGATTTCCATCACTGCACAGACATCGATGTTCTCCATACTGGGGAGGGCCTCGAGAGCATGCATCTTGAGGTTTAGACTTCTGGCATTGAGCAGCATTACCCTTATGTTTTTTTCCAGTTATGTTTTCTAGGGAGGTGGGTTTGTCTTTTCAGCCTTGCCTACAAAAGGTACTATGGAGGTGGCAAGAGCCTTAGCCAATATCCAGACGCCCAGGGGTAACAGGCGCAAGCCATCCCTGGCAAAGCAGCATGGCTTGTCAAGCATGACATCCCAAGCAGACACACATTGTATCCCCTTGGAATGACACCAATAATTGAGCCAATTGTTAAAGCTGATCATTCTGTGTTTGTACTGTGGCATCATTAGCTATAGATCAAGTTCAAGCTAATTTGAGAGGTGGCCCACTGAATTTACTTTTAGAGGAACATGAGCTGGAATGGCAAATCCATTTGAATGCATTTGTTGTACCAGGTTTAAATGATGCTTGTAACATTGCCTGCCTTCTGAAACTATGAAGTCTAAGACGGTAATTGGTATTTTGCTTGAATATAATTCTATTCATTTTAGCTCTGCAATATTTTAGAGAGATATACCCAGTTGATTATTCTGTAATTTTGAAGATTAGTCTAACTTTGTTATTGTTTGAGTCTAACAGTTTAATGCCTTCTGTATAACTATTTATAACACTTTTGATGACACTTTTAATCTGACAAACTTGCAGCTTTTGTATTTAGGTTTTATGAATTCGTGGTTTTTAAGCAAATGTTTTTTTAAGAATTTGACTTTTTGGAGGTGTGATCATCACATGACATGTCTCAATTACTTATAAACTACTGTTTGAAACTGTGTATCTTTTCTGAAGTAGTTGCTACATTACAAGCAATGAAAAACGCTTCAATAAATTGTTTTATTTTATATTTTTTGGATTCCTGATTCTTCCTGTGGTGGGTCTTGGTGCTGCTGACTTGGTTTTTGTGTTTCAGTAGTTTGATGGCTTCCTTTCCCTGGTTTATCTGAGATATGGGCAGCCCGAAACAATGTAAAAGTTTTAAGAGTGAAAGATATGGGCATACCGAAACAATGTAAAAGTTGTCAGCTTGGTAGATATTGGCATCCTGAAACAATGTAACAATTGTCAGCATGGTAGATATGGGCATCCTGAGACAATGCAACAGTAGTCAACATGTTAGATATGGGCATCCTAAGACAAGTAACAGTTGTCAGCGTGGTAGATATGGTCATCATGTGAGAATGTAATAGTCTTCAGCTTGGTAGATACGGACATCCTGAGACAATGTAACAGTTGTCAGCTTGATAGATATGGGCATTCTGAGACAATGTAACAGTTGTCAGCTTGGTAGATATGGGCATCTTGAGTCAATGTAATAGTTGTCAGCTTGGTAGATATGGGCATCCTGAGACATTGTAACAGTTGTCAGCTTGGTAGATATGGGCATCCTGAGACAATGTAACAGTTGTCAACTTGGTAGATATGGGCATCCTTAGACAATGTAACAGTTTTCAGCTTGTTAGATATGGGCACCCTGAGACAATGTAGCAGTTGTCAGTGTGGTAGATATGGGCATCCTGAGACAATGTAATAGTTGTCAACATGGTAGATATAAGCATCCTGAGACAATGTAACAGTTATCAGCGTGGTAGATATAGGCATCTTGAGATAATGTAACAGTCGTCAGCGTGATAGATATGGGCATCCTGAGACAATGTAACAGTTGTCAGTGTTGTAGATATGGGAATCCTGAGACAATGTAACAGTTGTCAGCATTGTAGATATGGGAATCCTGAGACAATGTAACAGTTGTCAGCGTGTAGATATGGGCATCCTATGAAAATGTAATAGTTGTCAGCTTGATAGATATGGGCATCCTTAGACAATGTAACAATTGTCAGTGTGGTAGATATGGGCATCCTGAGACAATGTAACAGTTGTCAGCATGGTAGATATGGGCATCCTGAGGCAATGTAACAGTTGTCAGCTTGGTAGATATGGGCATCCTTAGACAATGTAAAGGTTGTCAGCATGGTAGATATTTGCATCCTGAGACAATGTAACAGTTGTCAGCATGGTAGATATGGGCATCCTGAGATAATGTAACATTTGTCAGCTTGGTAGATATGGGCATCCTGAGACAATGTAACCATTGTCAGCTTGTTAGATATGGGCATCCTGAGACAATGTAGCAGTTGTCAGTGTAGTAGATATGGGCATCCTGAGACAATGTAACAGTTGTCAGCATGGTAGATATGATCATCCTCAGACAATGTAACAGATGTCAACTTGGTAGAGATGGGCATCCTGAGACAATGTAACAGTTGTCAGCTTGGTAGATATGGGCATCCTGAGACAATGTAACAGTTGTCAGCAGGGAAGATATGGGAATCCTGAGACAAGGCAACAGTTTTCAACATGGTAGATATGGGCCATGGTAGATGTGGTTATCCTGAGACAATGTAACAGTTGTCAGCGTGGTACATATGGGCATCCTGAGACAATGTAACAGTTTTCAACGTGGTAGATATGGGCATCCTGAGACAATGTAACTGTTGTCAGCTTGGTTGATATGGGCATCCTTAGACAATGCAACAGTTGTCAGCTTGGTAGATATGGGCATCCTGAGACAATGTAACAGTTGTCCGCTTGGTAGATATGGGCATCTTGAGACAATGTAACAGTTGTCAGCAGGGAAGATATGGGTATCCTGAGACAATGCAACAGTTTTCAACATGGTAGATATGGGCTATGGTAGATTTGGTTATCCTGAGACAAAGTAGCAGTTTTCAGCGTTGTTGATATGGGCATCCTGAGAGAATGTAACAGTTGGCAGTGTGGTAGATAGGGGCATCCCGAGACAATGTAGCAATTGCTTCATGTCCTCACACAACACTTTAATCCTTAAAGGCACTAACATGGTGTGCAAGAGATGCACATACACAATTTTCTTGGATGTAAAATTCTTACTTACAAACAAGGTTGTCAAAGGCACACACACTACCTCTGCCACACACAGTGTTCACCACAAACAGACCATCTGCAATGCAATCTTCCCGAACCACAAAGACCTTCTCAGCCTACAAGCAGCAATGCCTGTCCTCAGCAGTATATAAAGCACATACCAAAACAGCACCAAACACCACACATATGCCTTCACCCAATGGACCCTCAAAGATGAAGTCCATAAGTCAAGTCAGAACTCTTTTCATGGGAGAGTCAATTGTTTGAGACACAGATGTCCCCCACACCAGAATGGACAAGAATAAGATAATAGTAAGTTGCTTATCTCAAGCCAGGATCTGCCATATTCTCCATGCACTCAACTCTGTGTACCACTATCATAGTCCATGTGGATGTAAATGACGTAAGATGTACTTCATTGGACTATATGATGAGAGACACTATGGATCTCCCTGAATATTTATCTAAGGTTGGTATATGTCTTGCTTTGAGCAGCATTCTACCTTCAGCAAGGATAATGCCAGAGTATGAACAAAAATGATTGCCTTTAACAATTGTCTTAGTTTTGGTGTCATTCCAGGGAATCTAATATCTGTCACATGGGAGTGAATGGTTAAAATACCGAATTGCTTTGCCAAGGATGGTCTGCACCTGTCCACTGGGCTTCTGATTAGTGGCTAAAACTTTATACACTCACTGAGAACCCTTTTTAGCAATGCCAAACTGACAAAACTACCAGCATAGCAAATAAAACCTAAAGAAACCTAAATGTGTTACTTTTCCTTGCTAGGAGCCTTAAAAAGAAACCCCACACCCTACAAGATCTCCTACTCTGGAGAATATAGACATCTGTGTCATTTCTGAGACAAGGTTGAAAGCCACAGACAGTATTCCAGCAGTGCAAGGTTTGACATCTGTGCCATTACTGAGACAGGGTTGAAAGCCACAGACAGTATTCCAGCAGTGCAAGGCTTCAGTACCTTCCACACTTTTAGACCATCAGCCGCACAGACAGGAACTAAGGGGGATATGTCTCTATCTATGCTAACAACAAGTATACCCCCAGGTTGGTTTAACAGGATGATACCCTGGAGTTCATCCATGAGCAAATCACTATAAATAAAGTTTTTTACCACATCACAGCAAGCTATAGGTCACCAACTATGCCCAAAGAATCCCATAACATGTGCCAAATACCATATTAACAGGATACTTAAATTATCCCTCTGTAGATTGGTAAACACACAGAGCCTCCAATTTGCAGTCATGTTTCCTGGAGTTTATTAGCATAAATACCCTTGATGAGATAGTGTGCACCCAAACCAGGGGTTCAACCATACTGGACCTAGTAATCACCAATATGAGAGAACGTTGCACTTCCCAATTTCACGTCCTCCCTGTTGAGGTCAGATCACAAATTTTACAGATAGCTCCTGTTCTACTTCTGTATTGTTATGCAATAAAATGTCTCCTTTGAAATAAAAAACAACATTGAAAACCCAGCAAAACCCGCAACAGTTAGGAACTATTCAAAGCAAACTACATTCTATTAAGTGACTGTTTGTCAAAATTCAATGTCCATCCAAACCTTGAGGTCACCATAACCCATGCAGAATTGTTCACAGAAAGCCTGTGCAACCTTGTAAATGGTTGTATAGAGGCTGTTGTACCTATCAGAAGTACCAGAATCCTAACCTTAACAGAGTGGGAGTTTGGCATAATGGTTAAGGTGTTTACATTACAGATTTAAGGTGCAGGGTTTGATTCTCACATAGGATAATTGCCTAGGCTTAAAATGGTCCACAAGGGCAGTTAGCCTATTACAATCATATGAATATATATAAATAATGAAAGGATAAAAGTCATGGCAAGAATCAGAAAGAACAGTGCTAATAATGACTAGAGCTCAGTAATTAAAAATTAGCAAGAAACTAGGAGGACTAATTCAATCCAAAAAGACCAATTAAAAGGTCAAGATAGCCTATCAGACTAAATACAATCACACGGTCTTTTACAGCTATGTTTGAAACCTTAAAGGTAACACAAAGTAGTGTGCTGAAGTTGTGATAGATGGACAGCAAATGTACTGGCTATCTTCAGCTTCTACTCCCCCACCCACCATCTGCCATGACATCCCTGCTAGTATATCCCCCTGAACTATTAGCAGGGAGCAGAGCAGGTCATGATGGTGCTTGGCCAAATACACAGCCTCAATGGGCCTATACAGTATCCAAGGTTGCCTCCTAAATAACTTGAAATATGGTCTTTATGGACCATGTCAGTCACTTTTCAACTACAGCCTCAAAACAGGCTATGTACTACATGTGTGGAGGACTGCAACTGTTATCCCTCTTCACAAGGGTGGACTATCATCTGACCCCAGACAATACAGGCCCATTAGTCTCACTAGTATAATATACAAAACCACAGAACTAATTATCATGGAAATGTTCATCAAAGATGTTGGTAACCTACATTCACTGACCCACCCAAATTTGTTTTTGTCAAAGGAAGATCGTGCCGAGTTAACCATGCAGATTTCATTGAGAGGGTCAGCAAGGAAATGGATGAGGGGGAAATGGTGCATACCACCTACCTAGAAGAGGTTAAAGCATTTGATACAATTCCTCTCTCAGGTAGTGTTGACAATCTCACTGAATTAGTCATAAATCCCTGCATAATTCACTGCATTCCCAGCTGGGTCACTGATAGTACCCAGGAAGTCAGGACTGGTGAAACCATATCCACCAAAGGACCAGTGACCAGCAGAGTATCTCAGGGCACCATCTTGAGCCGACTCTTGTTTGGCACCTACTTCTCAGAGATCAAGGCTAATGTCAAGGACATCTGTCTGACCATGTTTGCAGCTATCATAGATATCTGGCATGAAACTAACATACTGCAAGAGGCCTAACACAGACAAATGACTGGTGCCAAAGACACAGATTAAAACTTAATGTCAACAAATGTATTTTAGTGCCTTTTGGGAAAATATCCATGCAGATTAATTAGTCCTTCAACAAGGTATCCCTAAGAGCTGACATGGTAGTCAGGGATTTGGGAACATATGAAGACAGTAATCCGGCCTTTGACCAACACATTGCCAGGGTAGGAGGAAAATAATTCTATGTTGCCCAACATATAAATAATGGTAATGCATCTACATCCAAGGAAGTTATAGTACCACATTAGTCGGCCCTTATCAGACCCATGATTGAATACAATGCCTCCTTTTGCATGCACCTGACCTGGCATATACAACTGTTGGAATGCCCACAGAGGTTCCTTACTAAGAGAATCCTGGGTATTAACACATTCTCCTATGCAGATCATCTTAAAGCCCTACCTTTATACTCAGTCTTTAACAAGTTAATGGGAGGACATCTATGCCTGGCTTATAAGGCATCCTCAAATCCAGGCCTGATGAACCTTTTGCACATGCAAAATCAGCAGCACCAGAAACACTTGGTCTAAGGGTTTAAAATTTGCTTGCAACATAAATAGAACATGATGATGAGACATTTATGTGCCTCAAAGTGTCCCCATGCTCTGGAATAATATCCCCCCCTCCATGTAAAACAGGGCCTATCCCTAACCCTGTTCAAACATAACCTTAAACATTGGATGAGAAATCAAAAATTCCCCCTGGTCTAGACCCCAAGTCTCTGATAAACAGAAGCAGACAATAAATATTTCCTAACTAACATGCCCCTTAAACCTTCAGCAACCTCCTAACTAACATACCTCTCCAGTTACATAAGGATACAGTCAGGTTGGGTTGCATGGCGAAGGTTTTAAAGGCCCTGGTGGTCATTAGCCTAGAATATATTTATGAACCTATGAACCAATGTTAGGTGCTATTTCTTAGTTTCCTAATGTAGCTAAGGAAGGTTTTGTAACTGTCCTTAGCTTCAGATGTTATTCTAAGTTCTTGTGCTGCCTTAGTAGCCCTAATATATATATATTTTTTTAAGTTTTAGTCAATATTCTAATATCACCTTTGATTTTAGAGTCCTTCTGTCTGGTGTATACTTACCTTTTTTTCTTTTACTGTAGAGTTATTTATGTTGGTGGACCACAGGAGCGGTTTACTTTTAAACTTCCCATTATATTTAGCTCTGGTAGATGCTGACAGTTCTATACATCTAGGTCCCATATTTTTAATTATTTCACTTTTCATTTATTCTTTGTTTACCAGGTAAGTGAAATGGTCCTAGGACCTCTTTCAGCCATGACCCACCAGCTACTTAACCACCAATTTTTACAATATGTAACATTACAGCATGAGAATTCCATCAGTATCATTAAGTTTTTGCCACAGAATTACACACATTATACATGCTACACCATGAGAAATACATCAATGTCTGTCAGCTTTTGTTACAGAGTTACAAGGTCAAAGTAAACGTTATCGTCATACAGAACAACACAGAGGAAAACGTGTGTATCACTGCACAAAATTCCGATACTCAGGCTTGTACCAACTGAATGACAGTTTACAGAAGGAAGATAGGTTAAATTAATAAAAAATGAAAATTAAATTAAGCTGAAATACAAAAATAAAATAAAAAAAGTAAAAGTAAAACAAATTTGAAAGCTCTATTTACATCAGAAAAACAACAAATACAACAGCAGGAACAGACTCAGTAGAAATATAAGGATATGCAAAAAACAGTACTATAATAAATGAGGGGCACACATGTAAACTTGCCCACCACCAATATATGCCATAAACTTACAGTTTTTCTAGTGCAGACAGATATGTATGAAGTGAGCTAGTCAGTGAGTTTATGTAAACAACAGTAACATATTGCACACAAATAAAGTTTTACCGGTGTAGCACGTCAGGGTATGGGTTTGTTATTCAGCAATCTGGTAGCACGTGTGAAGAAGCTGTTATTGAATCTGGATGTCCTGCATCTAATGCTTCTGTAGCACTTCCTTGATGGCAGGAGTTTGAACTGTCCATGAGCCGGATGGTGTATGTCCATCAATAGTTATTAGACTCTGCCATAGCATCTGTTTGAATATATGTCTTGTAGGATTGAAGGTTGGCGCCAATGATTTTTGTGGCCTGTTTAACAATCTTATCCAGTTTCCATCAGTTTGAGAGCAATTTCCATACCAGACAATGATGTTGTTTGTTAGTACGGTCTCAATAGTGGCTGTGTAGGTCAGTAGGACCTGTGGGGAGAGATTAGCTCTTTGAAGTCTACAAAAGAAGTGGAGATGTCGTTGGGCTCTCTTTTAAAAGGTAGGAAGTGTTTTTGCCCCAACTTAGGTCTTGCGAGATATGTACCCCTAGGAATTGCATACATAAAATTAAGCAGATACTTGTTCAACAGGATTTACTGTTACAGATACACTCTGACATGAAGATTAAATCAGTGTGGGAGAGTTTTCATTCACAGCTTACACAGAATTATACAGATATAACCAATATGATACACAGCATTTATGTGCTATTCAGCATAGTAAGAGTGGATAGCAGAAAGATGCTTTGAGCTGCTACTGTTAGGCATTTAGACTGATACAGTGGTACTCCAAAATCCTATTAACCTACAGACATTCAACATAGGAAAAAACACCCTTGGAAAGCAGGAACATCCAGCTAAAGATCATTAGCATAAAATGTGAATATCAGCACAAAACTCTTCTCACCTTCAGTAAGAATGAAAAATACTATTTAAAAACACATTTAAAAAATGAGAGTGACAAAAATGTTTGAAAGTATAATCACATTATCAAACAGATAATGTAATCATTTCTTTAAATTGTTGGTGCCACTGGGATGTCAGTCATGTAGTCTGGTTTTCTGTGTACTACACAGTTTATCAAATCAAGTGATGAGTGAGATTAAGAAAATTGTATGAAAAGGTAAATCAGCTCTGAAAATACAGACATGCCTCCAAAAATAGGGGCATCCAGTATAGAGGTAGATCTGGCCTGAAAATAGGAGCATTCCTCCAAAACAAGGAAAACTGAGAGGCATGCTGATCCATTTGTGGAGACAGGTTGATAAATCGGGTTCATATTATATGATCGAAGACACATTCTTTTGAATGCATCGTGATCAAACTTGAAAGCATGAAATGGCAAAATACCGAAATGGCATATAAGCGATTTCTTTCCCTGGGAAAGAAATCGCTTGGCCGCCTCTGTTACTTTGCCATTTTTGTCACTGTAGTGCTATATTGGAGTTGGTATATTTAAGTGTGTGTGGGTGGGTGGGGGGGGGGGCACAGTTTTTTTTTTCTTTTGTGGAACAGTGATTTTTTTTTTCCCTTGGAAAAAAATCGCTGTACTGAGTGTTCTGGATTGTCAGCTTTCGCTTACATGGGGTCGATAAATCAGCATTCGCTTTTTTAAGCATTCACTGATTTAGTATAGACCCGATAAATCTACAGATAGAGTTCTGAGTTGCTTGGCTTTTGTTTATATTTCAGGCTGAGTAGAGGGAGATAATTGTCATAGTGTACTTAAGTCTGGAAATAAAAACATTCTTAGCTAGAGCTTGCCTGCATTCTTTTGTTAAGGGCTTGGAGATGGAAGACACTGGTTTCAACTTTCTGTGTATTTTGAATGAGAAAGTTAGAGGCAGAGTATGTCATAGATATTTGCATGTTACCACTTTTGTTACGGATATCTCATGAGGTGTGAGTGGTTACTGGGGAGGATTTTTCTACTTATTGTCATGTACCAAAATATATCATTGCTGTTTTGGTCATGTTTAGTGGAAGCTAATTACTCCTAAGCAATTTCTAGAAAACTAAAAAGGCATTTTGCAGATTTGCTTGAATATCTGCAGAAGTGAGGCCACCTCTCTGTAGGATGATGCAATCTACATAAAATTTGATAGTACTTGTTGGATACAGCTAGTAATGTCATTAATAATGTCATTAATAAATAGGAAAACAAAGCAAGGCCTGATATAAAGTATTGTGGGACTCCTGCAGAGACTTTTTTTTGCTAGTTCATAGAGTTCCTTTCTGTACTACTAATGTTCTTTTAGTTAGATAGTTTTGAAACCAGCAGACTATGCTGCCAGCAAACTCAGTTGCTTTAATCCTCTGTAATAGTATTGGATAGTCAACACTTTCAGAAACCCTGCAATAGTCTTTCAATATAGCTTCTGTTAAGCAGCATGTTTCTACTGAGCAGAAAGTTTTATCTCAAACTGTGTATGCATCAGTTGAGGCACTGTGTCCAGGTTGAAGACCACATTGATTAAAAGCAAACATTTACTAAGATATTCATATGGTTGATCATAAATGAGTCATTCGGAGGTCTTGGTGACAGGATAAAGAGTGGATGTAGACCAGACATTCTAAGGAGTACAAGCTGTTGGAATTTTTGGAAATGGAATTATAAGTGAGTGTTTAAACTGATGGGGGAGTATGCATTAATGGGTAGGTTGAAGATTTGTGCTAAAGGTTTAGACAGCATTGTGGAACACATCCACAAGATAGCACGGTCTAAGCTATTTAGGATGGAGAAGTATTTGGTATCTAAAGTTTGTTGCACTTTTCTGACTGATGTAGCTGAGAACTCTGTGAAGTAAAAAGAAGGGAGTTCACTGTAAGTTAGCATAGGGGTCTGAGGCAGGTGAAGTTTGCACAATGAGCTGTGTATTTTTAGACAAGTTTGTAAGTTGATATTAGTTTCACATCTAAGCCACTGGCCTGGTATGTGAGTTTCCTAACATGCCTTGGACAAGGTTATCATACACTCTTTCATATCTGTAAGCCACTTCATTGTTGTGGGCTCACCTTCTGTTGTGTCCCAGAATGATACCACAGTACAAGGGCAAAATGATTGACTTCAACAATTCGCTGAGCTTCTGCTGCCATTCTAAGGGGAAACCAGTATTTGTCTGCCTGGGATGACATGATCGACAGACCACGATGCTTTGCCAGAGATGGCCTGCACCTGCCGCCCTTGGGATTCCAGATACTGGCTAAGGTTCTTGCTACCCCTATAGTGCCTTTTTTAGGCAAGGCTCAAATGACAAATTCACCGTAACAGGTACAAGCAAGCAAAATCTAAGGCTAATGCTACTCAATGCTAGAAGTCTAAACCTCAAAATGTAGTCACTCGAGGTACTCCTTAAAATGGAAAACATTGACATCTGTGCAGTGACAGAGACGTGATTCAAAGCTCCAGAGAGCACCCTTGCATTACCAGTCTATAATTCATACCACACCTTTCAGCCACCTAATCCGGACCGAAGCACTAAAGGTGGAGGCGTGTCCATATTCATTAAGGATATCCACACCTCCAGGCTAGTTGCACAGCATAATGCATCCGAGGTTATCCAAGTGCAACTAACTCTGGGCAAGACCTCAATCCAAATTGTAGCTTGCTACAGACCCCCCACCATAGCCGAGGATTCCCACTCCTCATTTCTTGATACACTGGAAAATATTAGGGTACAACCTAACACCCTAATAATGGGCAATTTCAACTACCCCACCATTAACTGGAAAAACTACTCATGTACCAACTCTTTTGCTCAACGTTTTCTGGAATTCATAAATTCCAATGCCTTGGATCAACTTATTCAAACCCCCACCAGGGGCAGCAATATCCTTGACCTGGTCATTACCAACATGGGCGACCAGTGTTCCACACTAGAGGTCAATTCCTCTTTCATCAGATCCGACCACAAGCTAATCACTCTAGACATCCACATCCCGCCCCCACCCCCCATTAGGGAAACCACCATAAAAAACGACTCCAAAGCCAACTTCACACTTTTTAAGACAGAAGTGACAAGCTTCATGACACTCATGCAGATGGACAATAGAGGTACGACTGCTGAATCCTACACAAATGCACTTTATAAGCACTTACACGAGTGCATGGATCATGCTATCCCTAACAGAACCAAGATGCTATCCTCCAAAAAAAGGAAGCCAATCTGGTGGTCCTCTGCCATAAACAAACTCTATAACAGAAGAAAGAAACTGTTGCAAAAAAAGAGTAAAATCCCATGACTGGAGGAGCTCCCTGGTCAGCCTCAGTAAGAAGCTGAGATCCCTCATAAAATCCTCCAAAGCTAATTACAAAAACAAAATTGCCACTGACTCTAAAGACAACCAGAAAGCATTCTATAGCTATGTCAAGAATCTCAATGGCAACACTCAGATCTGCTCTGAGTTATAGCACAATGGCACTAAATAAACAGAACCAACTGATCCTGCCAACATCCTGGCAGATACGTTCAGTGCTAACTTCAGCCCTCTCTAACCCCCTAGAGGGCCCATCTCTATACCAGAAGAATGCAAAGTTACTGTAATCACGGCTGCACAGGTAAAAAACACACTTTCCAAAGCCAAGAACACAGCATCTATGGGACCTGACAATATCCCAGGCTGCATTCTACATGAACTACAGAATGAACTGGCACCCCACCTAAGTACCATGTTCAATCATAGCCTCACCTCAAGCTTTGTGCCCACTGAATGGTGCACCGCGATGGTAATCCCACGATGGACTCTGGGAACTACCGCCCCATTAGCCTGATGAGGCTGGTATGCAAGGCCATGTAATGTATCATCATGGAACTCATAAACAAAGGCATAGGTAGTCTCACCCCACCCAGTTCAGGTTTGTAAAAGGCAGATCATGTCTCCTAAACCTGATTGACTTCTTTGAAGCAGTCACCGAAGCCATAGATGAGGGTAAGGTGGTTCACACAGACTATCTAGATCTCGCCAAGGCTTTTGAAACAATCCCCCACTCTGGAATTATAGATAAACTCACTAAACTAAGTATAAATCCCTATGTCACACAATGGGTTGCCAAATGGCTCATGGACAGAACCCACACTGTGAAAGTAGCAGACTCCAAATCTGAGTTCAGACCAGTGACAAGTGGAGTACCACAGGGTTCAGTCCTGGGTCCCCTCCTGTTTGGTATCTACTTCTCTGAAGTACAGGCTAACACAGAAGGTCTTTGACTAATGAAATTTGCAGATGACTGCAAACTGAGAGCATTAACTGAAACTCCTAACGATGTGGACATCCTACAAAAGGACCTCACTGAGACAGATGCCTGGTGTCAAAGTTATGGCCTGAAGCTCAATGCCAAGAAATGCATTGTCATCCCCTTTGGTAAAAACTCTGTACCCATGAACTACCACATAGGTGGTAGTCTACTTAACACCAAAAGTGTGATAAGAGACCTTGGGACACAGGTGGACAGTAGTCTCTCCTTTGATAATCACAGGAAATCCTTCTATGTGGCACACCTCATCACAAAAGGTTTTTCATCCAGAAAAAAAGAGGTCATTGTTCCCCTCTACTCAACACTCATTAAACCCATTATAGAGTACAGCACCCCTTTTGGTATGTACCTCACAAGACATCTACAACAACTGGAGAGGCCACAGAAATACCTCACAAAGAGGATTACTGGCCTCAAACAGATGCCTTACGCAGACCGTCTCAAAAAACTCCAGCTTTACTCCGTCGCACATCGCCTACTCAGAGGCGATCTCTGCCTAACATACAAAGCTATGTCAAACCCAGAGCTGTTGGACATGCTCCACTTAAAGAAATCCCAATCCCTCTAAGCTACACACTGTAGGGACCTAAACCTTGTCACCATAATAAACAGAACATGCTGGTGGGATAGATTCCTGTCTCAGAGACTTTCCATACTCTGGAACAGACTACCTATCTATGTCAAACAGAGCTCCTCATTAGCACTCTTCAAGAAAAATCTTGATGATTGGATGGGAAATAGTTAATTCACTCCGGGGATCACTTCTGTCGCTCTGCTTGACAGGGTACAGGAAAATAATTTTCTTGGGTGGCGAAAACCAGGGTACCTTTTTGGCTAGGCTTATATAGGCCCTAGAGCCAATAGCCTAGTACCTACCTATGAAGCTAGGAACCTATGACTCTACCCTTGTTGATATTCTGTACCTTGGTTTTTGCACGCAGTATCATTCGGGTAACCTAGAAATGATACACCCGTGCTACTTTTGTATTATTGCTGGCCACAGCAGCAGTGTCGTACATCACTCCTTGTCTCACCTGATCCTGGAAAGCCTTGTAGGTTTTATCTTTTTCCACGATATGCATACTATGTGTATGCACAACCTGCAGAAACATCATCATCCACCAGGTGGGGAACTTTTCCATATGCTGCCATGTTTACAGGACAATAAGATGTGCACACCTATGGGTTAGGCAGCTGGGACAGAGCATATCTATCTCTCAGCCTGCATTAAGCATTATAAACTATTCACTTCCAAACAAAACATCTTTTGTTCTAACCATAGCACAATGACTGCTCTCTGGTCCTTCTTTAATGAAACACTATTTCAAATGAAAAAACGGTGTCCCACTTGAGCCATTCTCATAGACCTTACCAAAGCCTTTGACTTGGCAGACCATTCTTCTCTTTTGAACTATATGCTTTATATTGGGTTAAGCACTGAAGCTTCTCTGTGGATTCAATACATCCTCATCAACTGTAACTTTAAAGTCAAAATCAATTCCTTTGCATCATGTGAAACCCCATTCTTGAAAGATGTCCTCAAGAATCTAGTCTGACCCCTTTCCCTTATCCAGGTTTATAAAAAAAGTTCATATGATCATCTAGAACTACTGCTAGTCTTATAAGCTGATGAGGCAGTGTTTATTATTCAGGTCAGACCCTCTCACTCAGTCTTTCAATCCTATCTTCAGCATATCCTTACTAATTGGATTTTCACTCATAAGCTATTACTGAACTCCAGAACCAGAGGCATGCTGTTCAGCATTAAACTAAGACTGGTCACAACTACAAGCACCTGCAAACATTGTAGGATTCAACAATAAAGCCATTCAAACAACTACTTCTTTCAAATACCTCGGCATCTGACTAGATCAAACCACCAATTCCAACTGGGTGTAACAAAAACATACAAAAAACAATTTGCTTCTATTTTGGTCCAGGGAAATTTCAGAAATTATTTCTGCTCCAGTCAAAACTACAACAGGGAAAGGAATTTTACTAATACAACTAAACCATGCTCGACTCCCTAATTGCAGCAACCCCTTATAAAAAATAATAAAGCTCTTCAGACACTTAGAAACAGAGTATGGCATTTTCTTATTCTCTCTCCCTCAAAGAGAATTTAAATGCTTCACACCACAAAAAGCTAAATGACTGCTAACAAATCAAAGGATAGATCTTCTGCATGGATCAGTCTTATTTAAGTTTCTACCTCTGTAAACATTACCCTCTCTAGCAGAACAGCTTATTTACTTAAAACCATTCCATATTCTGACAAATCATGCCCACACAAGCCTAATTTTCCTTATTCATAGAAACAATCTAAACAGTGTAAAACGTAAGTGCAAGCCCAGGAATTATAAAAAAGGCATTCTTTAAATAAAAAAGAACAGCAAATGTTGAACATTGGCATTCTTCTTTGAAGCTATTTCTTGCAGGAGTGAAAGCCCCCCCTGAACTGCCCAGTGGGGGAGGCAGGCATACCCCCCAAACTTATATATACCACTACCAAGATTGCCACATCTTGGAGAAAAGGGAATACTCTTAGAAATGTCAATCTCGTACTTACATGTAAGTCTACATTTTTGGTCATTCAGTTTCTGTGTTTTGTGACTAGCCCAATGAGGCTCAGAATATGAAGTGGTCACTGCAAAATATAGCCTCTTCTCCTTAGGGTCAACCGTGTAGCAAGGTCTGCCAGCCAACCTCAAAATTATTACTTCTTACATAAACTTCAGGTTTTAACTTAAAGAACACATTCAAAGACAAGGTCTTTGCACATTCACCATTGCTGGGCACATGGCTTAATTCCCTACAGCATCTCACCCAAGCCAACATCACCTCATTTATTATAATCCATGAACAACCCCACACCTTTAACTCCCCTCCTCTTCCTTCTTGTTTGCTTACTAACCTCTTCTCACAGTATATTTGTTCTGTCTCTGCTCCTGTTAGATCTCTTATCTCCTTTCTAATCCAGTAGTGCATATCATCACATACTACATTTGTATTTCACTACATTTGTAACTAATGTAGCTTGTCTTAATGTTTTCCCCTCTGTTTTTATCATACCTGAATACATTCCTTGCTTGTTTTTGATTAGCCCACTTGTTTTACTGCTGTCACTTTGTATGCTGTTTCACTGCTGTTATTTATTTATTTTTTTACCATTTTTTATTTGTTCGCCTTAATCCTGGGCTGAGGCTGTAATTGTCCCATACGAATTAGTGTTTTACACTTGTAAACAAATTGCAAATAAATAGATAAAAGTGTGTGCGTGCAAGCAAGAGTGCTCTTAGTATACCCCTTTGTCCCTGTGTTATCCCCCGGCCTCCATTTGGTAGCCACATACTGGTCTTCTATTGTGTTAGAGCCATTCCTGCCCTGCCCTGCATACAGACAACAATAGTGTATTACTAAAACAGAACAAAGACCCGTCAGGCTCAGCTTTAAGTAGACATACCTTATAATATCGACCAATGCACTCATCAAACAAAAAACAAAAACGAGCCACACACAACTGGTACCAGATGTGTTTAATATAAAGTGAGTTCAGCTCCAGTTGTGTGTGGCTCGTTTTTTATTTTTGTCAGCTTTAAATAGACCCATTTCAGTTTTAATCCATACTTATACAGTGTTTGTCTAAACTAGCCAAAAGAATGGTGACGGTAATGCTAAAACTGATGGGTATGGATCAATGCAGTTTTGTGTAGGCGAAGCAACCATTTGAAAAACCTTAACAGAAATGACGTCCAGAGAGAAGTAGAATGTAAGAAATGCCATTATTGTTGTATTGTTGGTGGATTTTGATGAAAAGCCTGGGGTAGATTCAGCTTTATCTTATGAGTAGGGCAATTGTAACATTTGTGTTCCCTGATAGAATATTATGGATAACATAATAATTACAGTGGGAAGGTTCATCTCTGACAAGCTATGTTAGAACAGAGGAACCAGGAAGGAGTGTTCTCTTTCCCCTTTATTTGTTTTATATTTAGAGCCGTTGGCAAAGAAAATAATGGGTGACAAATTCAAGGATATAAATGGTATGTCAAAGAAGAAAAGTTAGTTTTATTTGCAGATTATACTATGTTGCACTTAATAAATCAAGAAAAGGGCATTTTAGTTTTCTGGAACATTCTGAGACATTTTCATGTCTTTTCTGCATATAACAATAATGAAGACAGAATAAAGGCTAAAGTGATAAATTATGTATCCCGTTTGAACTGGTTAACAAATACCCATATTTATGGGGACATGATAAGATATTTTTAGGTGTTTGGATTAAAAGGATTCTGTTAGGGAAGCTATGTATGTGTAGGAAGAGACTAAACAAAATATAATTCAAAAATTGAGAAACTGAAAGTTCTTGATTACAGATATAGATAGTAAAATACAAGGTTGGAAAAATCTAGTCCCTTTAGATTTATACATATGTCAGGCATATTTGTATCAACTGGAAAAGAAAATATGGTTGATAATCAACAGAAGGAATTCATTACTGAAGGGAAGGGGGCAATAGTTAAATGTGATAGGGTGATTCTCACCATAGAATGAGGTAATTTAGGATTATGTGATTTGGAAAGATACTTTAGAGTTATGCATTTAAGGCTCACATACATAACACAAGCAAAAGGATGTAAATCAAAAAAGGAGTTAAAGTGTAAGGGTAGGCACTGGCAGGGTGTAAATGACCACCGGGACCAGTTACTTTATACATTCTATGAATTTGTGATTGTAGAAATTATTATGTTCTTTCAAATCAGTAAATACATCCTCAATAGAAGCAGAACGCATATGGTAAAGTGAAACTCCTAAGGCAATGAGCATCTCTCCAAAGAAGCAGAAAACTGTCAACAATTATGTGAGTTAAAGCAGTTTACTTTGCTGTAGTACAGACCATATGTCTCAGCTGTACAGATTTTCTCAGAATATCCAGTCTTCTGCCTCATATTTTTGGTCTGTTTTTCATAAAATTGTGTTTTTCTTGGCCAACCAGTGGCAACTCATTAAAGTCAGGCGTTAGAAAATAATGAAAGACATTTAAGTTTCAGACTTCATACCCTTCAGAAAATGCATGCTAATGCAAAACCTGTTATTCTATCAACTTTCTAAGTTTGTAAGAGCAATATTTAAAAAAAATATTTCTATTTTTGAACCTTTTCCCCACTTTTATGTAAGGGTTTGTCCAGATTTCTTGCTGTAAGAGGTTGAGAGGTATGGTATAGACTAAGGCAGGTAACACATCATGTTGAAGTAGAAACTTAGAAATAATGCTGTAAAATCACTTCAGTAGCATAAAAGTGTGCTACAAGCCCTGATTTTAGAGTAATAAAAATAGGGCCACTTTTTGAGGAGGTCACATTATGGCAAGCAATGCAGAGATTATGAATATTGCAGATATCAGAATGTAGTGACAAATAGTAAACTGACAGCAGACTGGACTACTTGTAATAGACTCCAATACTGCAGTAACTATATAAGGGTGCATGGAAGCAACAGTTACTAAAACAGCAGAGGAATGTATAAGGTAACACTGCATAAAGCATGATTGGGGAACAGACAGGATTTGGGACTCGACAGGGCACATAGGATAGAGCAAGAAAGGTTACAGTGCATGCACAGAGTAGAGTATAAGCTGGATTGTAGTAGTGCTGGGGGTGGGGATTCAACCTGGCAGGGCACAGGAAACATGGTTAAATCCAGTTACTCTCCTGCCATGTAGGTATTGCAGCACTATTCCATATGCATGTAATGTTGCACAACAAATCTGAGGCCTCCACCAGTCACATACTCCTCTCTGCACAGGTCTGACCAACAACAAGTATGGTTAACATTACAACACAGTATCAGCATGGTTTCCATGCAGCAGCACACAGAATTGTGGCCACCTTTAGAGGACTGTGGACAGTACTGAGTTACTTCTTTGCTGGCATAGACAGTCATGTACCAACACTGGAACAGACTACCTATGTATGTCAAACAGAGCTCCTCATTAGCACTCTTCAAGAAAAATCTTGATGATTGGATGGGAAATAGGAAATTCTCCCCGGGGATCACTTCTGTGGCTCTGCTCAACAGGGGCACAGGAAAATAATTTTCTTGTGTGGCGAAAGCCGGGGTACCTTTTTGGCTAGGCTTATATAGGCCCTAGGGCCAATAGCCTAGTACCTACCTATGAACCTATGAATTCACTGGTATACATACTTTGACATGGGACTTAAGTAACAGCAACAACTAGAAAAATTCCCCACACATTAGATTGAAATGCTACTACAGGACTTACACATATTACATTTATATTACTGAGAAGGGTAAAGCAGATAAGACATTCAGTAATCTGGTATAGCAGGGTACAAGCCATCACTACAGTGGGTGACCATACTAGAATAGTAATGCAAGTGTGTTGTAGGATTACTGATGTGCTACTGCAAGCCAGGTCAAAAGCACAGGAAGCTGACAGATATAGCTTGGCCAGTGAGACTTGACCATCAACAAAGAGCCATCTCATGGAGATAAAGGAATTCTTGGCATGCTTCAGAGGAGCAATTGAGAAAACCCTCATACCTGATAGGAGAGTGGAGAAATAGACTGTTGACAACTACCATCGTGCCTATAGAGAATCTACCAGCAGAGTCCCATATCTGTAGGACAGTGACCTGCAGCTATAACAAGTTTATATATATATGTCATCAAGGAGCATCGGGGCTGCAGCAGCACCGATCTACACCAATGTATAGGCCCATAGAATATGCATATGGTTGGAACATAGCAGTAAGTGTACCACATAATGAGAAGAGTCAGAAATAGGATCCACCACTGCGACAACTATGCTCTAGAATTACAAAAAAGTATGTTATCTGCCTGCATTTAGAGGATCCAGTGGGAAATGATCCAGCACAAACAGCTAGAATGTGCCTGATGTCAGCAGGTTACAGTGGCTGAAGATAATGCCCAATGGACACAGTGCAGTCCATGACACAGTCTCACTGTCAGCAATGTTAACAGTGGAGACCACACTGACCTCACTCAAAAATGAGGTAAAGGACATAAAGAACTTTCAGCATTATGTGGGTTCAAAGTAAATAAAAACTGAGGCAACCAGAGCCTAATGTCAAACACTCATAAACCAAATAGAAGGCTTATGATTGCAACGGTAAAGGTGCTGTATATCTGGACTTTTGTGATTTTTGTTCCTGTTTCTATGTTGGTAAGACAGAACATTCCTTTATAAAACATATACAGGAACATTATTATGATATTAACAGAAAAAGAGCAACTAATGCCCTTTTTAAAAATAAGACAGTTTCCAATAATAATAAATAATTTTATTTTACTATAATTAAATAGGTAATTCTGAATACCAAGGGAGGACCTTGGAAGTAAATTTTAGAACAGCATGAGTTATTATGACAGCAAAGATTAAATGCCAGCAAATATCCAGGTTAGAATGATGCAACGTCTGTTAATAGTACATTTAAACTCCGGGATAATAGGGTATGAAAAGAACAAGAAAAGGAATGTAATGAGTTGGCATTTGACAATTGTAAGTTATTTAATTCTGTATAAACTATTTTTAATAAAAACATATATATAATCATTTTAAGGTCCAATTTTACTATGTTGTACCATTTTCTGGTTTATAATTTTAATTACACTGATTTTAAATGGATATGTTTTTAATACTTGATTATTTTACTGTTCACTTGATTATACACAAAACATAATTAGATAATTAAATTATATGTTTAGATGAACTCCCTACAAATGGTGGGGTTGATACATGCATTACAGTTCTGATAAAGCCCAAAGGATGAAAGCGTTCATTAATAAAGTTTTGTACTTCTTCACTTTTCATGGCTCAGTGGTGTTTGTATGTTTTACCAGCCTTTTCTTTGGATTACCTGGGTTCAGTTAAGGTCATTCAATCTAAGTCAGTCCCACCCCTGCTACAAAGGTGCAACCATCACAGACGGCAAATTGGGCTGCATTGCCTCCCAGATGCACACACCCAGAAAAGGGAGATGTGAGTAGCTCTCAATTGTTGTTATGACTCCTGGACATTCCTAAACACAGCAGTCACCCTTGATGTCAGTAAGCAGATGTGAAGTTCAGTAATCTAGCTACATACAGACACTACTCATACCTTGTAAGATATGTTGACTGTGCTTAATGCCTCATGTATAAAATTGCAACTGCTAGAAGGATTGCAATGCATGCAGAATAATATTTCATAAAGGGACGAAGAGCAGTGGCCCAGGTGGCATCCTGTAGTGCATCCATGATGATGTAAGAAATTGGATGCTATGGCCATGCTAACATACAGATACACATTTATGATCTCATGCCAGGCTGATGCAAATGTAACAGACCTTGCTCAGACTGATTCAGTGTTCACAATGTCCATGGCTGCCTTCATTCCTGGGCATGCATACTCCATGGAGGTGTTGGATGCTACTCCTGCTCTCCCTGGTCAAACCCCACCATGCAGTCTAATTAAGACTTTGCAGGTCGATGACATCACACTCCCTTGCAGCCCTTACATGAACAACACATACCTGCACCCATTCCTGGAGTCATGCATACATGTCAACATTCTACTGAAATGCCACGTGGAAGGCCTCTGCAGGTTTCTAGTACATGCCCACAGTATGGAATGCAATTCCTTGGACAGAACACCTGTAGTTTTGACACAGCAGGCCACATGGCACACCCAGTCAATTTTCCAGTTATGGCAGCTCCATGCTATCAGTAGAGGATATGATTCCTGAATTTTCCAAGCCTCCTATGTGTGTGGCAATTATGTCCACCTATCCTGATGATTCCAGCTTTTATAGTTGTGCTGTCCCTGTCACTGTGCCTCCCCTAGCTGTGCAACTGATAATGAGTTTGTCCTGCATATCCTTCTGGTGTTTGTATTTATGGTGATAATGATGTACAGTGTGATAGTCAGTACTTTGTAATATATAGCCTGCTAGTGTTATTGCATTCATATACTTTAGTCTGTATTTTTTTTGTCATGGCCCTTAGTTGTAGAGCAGATATCATATCTTTACAAAGCACCATGAGGACCTGCAATGCACCTATGTCTGCCTTGCATAGGGCCTGCTATAGCCTACTCCTGCAAGGATGCCTCACCCGACTCCTCATCGGCTGCTGTGACTAGTGTGTCAGGCAGTAGTATAGTGTCATCACGTTCTAACTACTTTCATAGCACACTCTTACTTAGTATGGTTCTTGCAGGTCTAAAGAACATACTAAAATGTACAACCAGGTGCATCCAGGCATCTGAAGCAGGCCTCTGGCAGTCCAAGTACATGTTTGATGATGCTCTTTATATGCAACAATGCAGTCATGCACCATTTCTGCCAAGGTATATCTTGGTAGCTATAGATGGGGTGCATCAGACATGGTTACAAGGGGTACTAGCATCACCTGCAACACACAACATTGGACACCATTTTGACTGCTCTGATTCCTGTAGTTATGGGACCAAAATATAATATTATCTGTGGCTGACAATAAGTGCACTGACCAGATTGATGACCTTGATGAAATTTATTCACATGAAATGCTAATATGAATTGCACATGGGCCATATGTGGAAATCATGGGAGATACCCAGTCTGTGCACAGACACATTGTATATAATACCCTGTATACAGACACATTATATATAATACCTTGTGTGCACAGACACATTGCACATAACAACATGTGCACAGATACATTGTATATAATACTCTGTGCACAGACACAGTGCATATAATACCACATGCTCAGACAAATTGCATAAAATTCCCTATGCACTACACACATAGTATATAATACTTTGTGCATACAAATGCTGTATATAATATATTGTGCACAGATACATGATATGTATATTACCATGTGCACAGATACATTACATATAATAACTTGGGCATTGACACACTGTATATAACACCTCGTGCACAGATACATTGTATATAATACCCTGGGGACAGACATATTGTATATAATATTCTGTGCAGAGACACATTGTACATAATGACATGTGCACAGATACAGTGCATGTAATATCATGTGGAATAACACACTATGTATAACACCCTGTGCACAGACACATTGCATTTAATACCCTGGGGAGAGACGCACTAATATCCGAGCTTTGGCCGGCTAACATCTACCTGAAATCAGCTGGACGTATAAGTGAATTTAAGTACACTTTTATCTGCTCTTTTGCATATAGTACTGTACTTAATTTATTTATTTGCGTTTTTCACTGAATATTAACTCAAATGAAGTTGTGGCTGTCTCTAAAGAGTACTTTTTAGAATTTCTGTGTAGCTATTGATAGCAGTGGGGGGTATTTTCAGCTCATCACTGACATTCTTGCCTTATATAAGTGGTACATTTTGAGTTATCTCTGCTTAATATCAGAGCTTTGGCTGGCTAACATCTACCTGAAATCAGCTGGATGTATAAGTGAATTTAAGTACACTTTTATCTGCTCTTTTGCATAAAGTACTGTATTTAATTTATTTATTTGTGTTTTTCACTGAATATTAACTCAACTGAAGTTGTGGCTGTCTCTCTACGGAGTACTTTTTAAAATTTTTGTGTAGCCATTGATAGCAGTGGGGGGTAGTTTCAGCTCATCACTGACATTCTTGCCTTATATAAGTGGTACATTTTGAGTTATCTCTGCTTAATATCAGGGCTTTCGCTGGCTAACATCTACCTGAAATCAGCTGGACGTATAAGTGAATTTAAGTACACTTTTATCTGCTCGTTTGCATATAGTACTGTATTTAATTTATTTATTTGTGTTTTTCACTGAATATTAACTCAACTGAAGTTGTGGCTGTCTCTCTACGGAGTACTTTTTAAAATTTCTGTGTAGCCATTGATAGCAGTGGGGGTAGTTTCAGCTCATCACTGACATTCTTGCCTTATATAAGTGGTACATTTTGAGTTATTTCTGCTTAATATCAGAGCTTTGGCTGGCTAACATCTACCTGAAATCAGCTGGACGTATAAGTGAATTTAAGTACACTTTTATCTGCTCTTTTGCATATAGTACTCTATTTAATTTATTTATTTGTGTTTTTCACTGAATATTAACTCAACTGAAGTTGTGGCTGTCTTTCTACAGAGTACTTTTTAAAATTTCTGTGTAGCCATTGATAGCAATGGGGGGTAGTTTCAGCTCATCACTGACATTCTTGCCTTATATAAGTGGTACATTTTGAGTTATTTCTGCTTAATATCAGAGCTTTGGCTGGCTAACATCTACCTGAAATCAACTGGACGTATAAGTGAATTTAAGTACACTTTTATCTGCTCTTTTGCATATAGTACTCTATTTAATTTATTTATTTGTGTTTTTCACTGAATATTAACTCAACTGAAGGTGTGGCTCTCTCTCTACAGTTAGTTCCCCACGTACCCTCCCTGTTCTTGTTTTGGTGTTAATGTTGGTGGCTTTGAAATTGCCTGCCCCTCTTGTAGATTTGTATTTGGATATGATACTCCTTCTTGGCCCATCTCATTTGCTCTCTCAGCTGATTGCAGTGAGATCATATTCTGATTTCAGGCACTCCTATTGTGTACAAAGAGAGCATTTGGAAAGGACAACCCCTGTAGCATCTTAATCCTGCTCTGTTCCCTCCCTCAAAAAAAAAAAAAAAAAAAATATATATATATATATATATATATATATATATATATATATATATATTTTATTCAGCTGCTCTTACTGTAACTGTCTTAGTTGCTCTTCTGCTCACATACCATTAGGAAAAATCTCTCTCTCTATCTATATATATATATATATATATATATATATATATATATATATATGTTGCTCTTCTGCATGCTATCTGTTCAGTCGCTCTTACTCTGCACTTATTACTGCTTGTTAGTAGCCTTCTAATTTACTGTCTTCTGCACTTGTTTTTTAGTCATTTGTTAATGTAATTGCATTTATTTGAACTGTATTTGTCATAGTGTTGCTACACACTCTCGTGTGCTGGCCTGCACTGCAATTTGAATTGTATTTACTGCTGTTTTAGCTGCTTTTCTCTAACAAAAAAAAAAAAATTCTAAGCTTGTTTCCTGCCTTTCCTGTAACTAGTCATGTCCAGATACAGACTTGCTGTATCCAGGACTGTTGGTAAGCTTCTGAGCCCCCCATGCCTTTCTGTGTTGGAGGGAAGCCTTCTAGCTTATCAGTGGAAGTGGTAAGCAGTTGGTAGCCTATCTACCACGGGAAGAGTGGGTTTTGGCCCGGAAATTGTAGTTCATTGGCCATTTGGGCAGTTTTTCCATCTCTTTCTACTTTCTGGTTAAAAGCCCGTTTTGTGTTTGGTCCCTGCCTTTCCTACAACTAGTGTAGTCCAGGTACAGATTTGCTGTATCCAGGACTGTTGGTAAGCTTCTGAGCCCCCCAAGCCCTTCTGTGTTGGAGAGAAGCCTTCTAGCTTATCAGTGGGAGTGGTAAGCACTAAGTAACCTATCTACCACAGGAGTAGGGGTTTCTGGCCCAGAAATTATAGTTTATTGGCTGCTTGGTAAGCTTTTCTGTCTCTTTCAACCTTCTGATTTAAAAGTCTGTGTTTGCACTTGTTTCCTGCCTTTCCTGTTACTAGTCTAGTCCAGGTACAGATTTGCTGTATCCAGGACTCTTTGTAAGCTTCTTAGACCCCCAAGACTTTCCGTGTTGGAGGGAAGCCTTCTAGCTTATCAGTGGGAGTTGAAAGCATCAGGTAGCCTATCTACCACAAGAGGAGTGGTCCCTGGCCCTGAAATTGTAGCTATTGGCTGTTTGAGCAGTTTTTTTCCATCTCTTTCAACTTTCTGGTTTGAAAGCCACACTCATGCCTGTTTCCTGTCTTTCCTATAACTAGCCTAGTCCTGTTACACAGTTGCTGCATCCAGGATTGTTAGTAAGCTTCTGAGCCCCCCAAGCCTTTCTGTGTTGGAGGGAAGCCTTCTAGCTTATCAGTGGGAGTGGTAAGCACTAGGTAGCCTATCCTCCTCAGGAAGAGTGAGTTTTGGCCCAGACATTGTAGTTTATTTGGCCGTTTGGGCAGTTTTCCATCTCTTTCAACTTGCTGGCTTAAAAGCCTACGTTTGTACTTGTTTCCTGCCTTTCCTGTAACTAGTCTAGTCCAGGTACAGATTTGCTGTATCCAGGACACTTTGTAAGCATCTGAGCCCCCCAAGCCTTGTTGGAGGGAAGCCTTCTAGCTTATCAGTGGGAGTGGTAAGCATTAGGTAGCCTATCTACCACAAGAGGAGTGGTTCATGGTCCCGAAATTGTAGCTATTGGCCGTTTGGGCATATTTTTTTCCATCTCTTTCAATGTTCTGACTTAAAAGCCACATTTGTGCTTGTTTCCCACCTTTCCTGTAACTAGCCAAGTCCAGATACAGAGTTGCTGTATCCAGGACTGTTGGCAAGCTTCTGAGCCCCGCAAGCCTTTCTGTGTTGGAAGAAAGCCTTCTAGCTTATCAGTGGGAGTGGTAAGCAATAGGTAGCCTGTCTACCATGAGAAGAGAGGTTCTTGGCCCAGAAATTTTAGTTTATTGACCATTTGGACAGTTTGACTGTCTCTTTCAACTTTCTGGTTTAAAAGACCACATCTGCGCTTGTTTCACATCTTTCCTGTAACTAACCTACTGGGTAGCACTAGAAAGCCTTAAACTGATACAAGACTTCTAGCATAGAAGAGAGACTTTGGAGTGATTAAGTATCAGTTTTCTGTACTTTCGTGCTGTACTTTTTCCGGCTAAACGCAGATTTTCCAGCATTTATTGTGATTTAAAAGCTTGTTTTTTTCACATATTGTACTTATTTGACTGCCTGCACTTTTAAAAAGTTGTTTTTTGTTTAAATAATTTGTTTAACTGTTGTAGGCTATACACTAAAGTGTGATATCCTTTTTTGATCGTTTGTAGTCATTTAAAGCTGTTTTAAGTGTATTTGTTACTGTTTTTGCCTTATCTTTTCAAAAAAACAAACAAAACACAAAAAAATCCTTGTTTCCCACCTTTCTAAGCTAGTATAGTCCAGTTTTCAGGCTAGTGCTGAATTCAGGGCTGTGATACTAGTTTCTGAGTTGCCCATACATTACTTGGATAGAAGGAAGTTTCTCTGTTCACCTGTGAGAGAGGGGAGCTTTGAGCAACCTATCTGTCTCTGGAGGAGTGGTTCCAGCCTAGAAGTTAGTAGTTTATTGGCCATTTTGGGCTAATTTCTAGCTCTTTCATTTCCCTGCTATAAAAACCATGTTTGCACGGTTTTGTGCACCAGGCAGTGCTGGTTAGCTAGGGTTAAATTATTCTCGGCTCCACTAAGTCTCCTCTTCAGTTTTTCCCTTGAAACTAGTCTAACTCTCAACCTAAGCACTCAAAAAGCATCTTACAGCCCAGCACTTGCTCAGACAAAATAGCAAGCACTAATATACCCTGACACTTGATTGCCCAGCAGGGTAAGGCTCTTTATTCACCCCTCACCAACCAAGCAACTAAGCAGCTCACCCTACTATTCAGGCATGACCAAAGGGCAACTCCAGGTGCACTCTCCAGTCCAGCTGGTAAATCTGGGTATCCTGAGGCAATGTCACAACTGCCTCATGTACACAGACAGCCCTCTCCTCCTACCACAAAACACTAACATATGCGAGACATGCAATTATACAACCAAACTAAAAGCTAAACTGTCTCCAGCCAAGACTGGAACAGACAGTCAAGAGGAGAAGGTTAACACTTGCACCACACCTCCAGCTGCACACAGACCTAGTAAAACAGCACTGGCAAAAAATACACATAAATACACAAAATCATACTCGGAGGCTCTAAATAAAAATCTGCAAAAGCGTCAGAGACCTCCAAAGCAGACACCCAAACAACCTGCACTTCCTGTCACATACCAGACAACACATAAAACACAAAATCAGTGTGCCGCACAATCACAGCCCTTAAGGCGAAATAACATACCTAACACACTAGTAATAGGTGACTCTATAGTCAGGCACACTGACATCCCACTCAATAGACTGGACAAGCAGAAGGTTACTGTTAGCTGCCTGTCAGGAGCCCGAATTCGCCACATAACACAAGCACTCAGGTCACTCCAGAATAAGTACAAATTTGACTCTGTCATTGTTCATGTTGGTGTGAATGACCTGAGACGTACCTCCCTGGACTACATGAAAATAGACATGGAAGAGCTCTCTGATCATGCAGCCCAAGCTGGTATGACCCTGACCCTTAGAAGCATCCTGCCCGCAGCAAGAATGATACCTCAGTATAAAGAAAAAAATGATCAATTTCAACAATTGACTAAGCTTCTGGCGTCATTCAAAGGGGATCCAGTGTCTGTCAGCCTGGGACGGCATGCTCGACAAGCCGCGTTGCTTCGCAAGAGATGGCTTGCACCTGTCACCCTTAGGCTTTTGAATACTGGCCAAGGCTCTTGCTGCCCCCATAGTGCCTTTTTTAGGCAAGGCTCAAAAGTCAAACCCACCTCCGTAAACAGCACAGTTAACAAAATACTGAGGGTTATGCTACTCAATGCCAGGAGTTTAAATCTCAAAATGCACGCGCTCAAAGCACTCCTCAGTATGGAGAACATCGACATCTGTGCAGTAAATCAAACCTGGTTCAAGGCACCAGAGAGCACCCCAGCACTACCGGGCTACAACTCATAACACATGTTTCGGACACAGAACACAGACCAAAACACAAAAGGAGGGGGTGTATCCATATTCATTAAGGATACCTACACCTCCAGGTTAGTGGCACAGCATGATACCTCTGAGATCATCCATGTGCAACTAACATCAGGCAAATCTGCAATGCAAATTGTGGCCTGCTACAGATCACCCTCCATGACCCAGGACCACCACTCCACCTTTCTGGAGACACTGGAAAACATGAAGGTCCTACCGAACACCCTGATATTGGGCGATTTCAATTACCCTACCATTCACTGGGAAAATTACTCAAGTACAAATTCCCAGGCCCAGCACTTCCTGGAATTCATCAACTCAAATGCCCTGGATCAGCTGGTAAACTCCCCTGCCAGAGGTGAAAACATATTGGACCTGGTCATCACCAACATGGGCAACAGGTGTTCCACACTGGAGGTCAACCTGTCACTGGTTAGATCAGACCATAAACTAATCAGTCTGGATGTCCACACCCCAACACCACTCCCAACTAAGGAAACCACAGTAAAAAACTTTTCTAAAACAAACTTCACCTTACTTAAGACAGAGGTGGTAAGTTTCACAGCTCCCATGTTAAAGGATAATGCTGCCCAAGATGCACAAACCTTTACAAATGCACTCTATGAGCACCTACAAGGATACATGGATTGTGCCATCCCTAGCAAAACCAAGACTCACTCCTCTAAGAGAAGGAAACCAGTTTGGTGGACCCCTGCAATAAACAGGCTATACAATAGAAGGAGGAAACTAGTTAAAAAAAAAGCAAATCCCAAGAAGGAAAGATGTCCCTGATCAGTAACAGTAAGAAACTAAGATCCCTCATGAAGTCATCCAAGGCTAACTTTGAAAGAAAAATAGCCAAGGATTCAAAAGATAACCACAAAGCCTTCTTTAGCTATGTTAAGAATCTAAGTGGCAACTCGCAGATATGCACTGAACTAGTGCAAAATAGCACAAAATATACTGAACCTACTGATATTGCCAACATCCTGGCAGATAGATTCAGTGCAAGCTTCACCCCCCTCTCACCTCCAAAAGGGCTTACACCAATACCAGAAAAGTGTAGTGTCCCAAACATCACAGATGCACAGGTGAAAACAGCCCTGTTTGGGAGGGTGGCCTAATGGTTAAGGTGTTTGCCTTACAAACACAAGGTACAGGGTTTGAATCTCACAGGGGATAATTGGCTAGGCTTAAAATGGCTCACAAGGGCAGTTAGCCTAGTACTAATCTATGAACCTATGAACCTATGAATCAAAAACACAGCATCAATGGGACCAGATGGCATCCCAGGCCATGTCTTGCACGAACTACAGAATGAACTAACCCCCCACTTAAACACACTGTTCAACCTCAGCCTCTCCACAGGCTATGTGCCCATAGAATGGCACACAGTAATGGTTATTCTTCTCCACAAAGGAGTGGCCACAACTGACCCTGGTAACTATCACCCAATAAGCCTGACTAGCCTGGTCTGCAAGGCTATGGAGCGCATCATCATGGAACTCATTAACAAAGACATTGGTAACCTCCAAACATTTGACCTGACCCAGTTCGGCTTCGTTAAGGGCAGATCATGCCTACTAAACCTGGTTGACTTCTTCGAGACAGTCACCAAGGCCATAGATGAGGAAAAGGTGGTTCACACAGCCTACCTTGACCTCGCCAAGGCTTTCAACACCATTCCCCACTCGGGTATTACAGAAACACTCACCAGCCTGAACATAAACGCCTACATCACAAGATGGGATGCCAACAGGCTCACAGACAGAACTCACATGGTAAGAATAGTGGGCTCCAGGTCCGACTCTAAACCAGTCACAAGTGGTGTCCCACAAGGCTCTGTCCTGGGACCCCTACTGTTCGGCATATACTTCTCAGAAGTACAGGCAAACACAGGAGGACTATAGCTAACCAAGTTTGCCGATGACTGCAAACTGGGAGCCATAATTGACTCTATGGCTGACATGGACATCCTCCAAAAGGGCCTTACTGAGATGGACACCTGGTGTCAAAGTCATGGCCTCAAGCTAAATGCCAAAAATTGCATAGTCATCCCATTTGGGGAAAAACAAAACACTCACAAATTACCACATAGGTGGCAGCCCCCTTAATACAGAAGAGGTAATAAGAGATCTGGGGACCCAGGTAGATAGTAATCTCTCCTTTGACAATCATATTGCCAAAGTAGTTAGGAAATCCTTCTATGTTGTCCATCTAATTACTAAAGGGTTTGCATCTAGAAATAAAGAGATTATAGTGCCCCTTTACTCTTCACTCATTAGACCCATAATAGAGTACAATGCCCCATTTGGGATGTACCTCACAAAACACTTCCAACAGCTGGAAAGACCACAAAAGTACCTCACCAAGAGGATTACTGGCCTCAAACATATGTCCTATGCAGCCCGACTGAAAAACTCCGGCTGTACTCAGTGGCATGTCGCTTACTCAGAGGTGATCTCTGCCTGAATTACAAAGCCATGTCCAACTCAGAATTGATGGACATGCTCCACCTAAAGAAATCCAAGTCACTGTGTACCACGTGCTCTAGTGAGCTAAACCTCGCCACAGCAATAAATACAACATGCTGGAGGGATAGACTCCTGTTACAGGGACTCCCCATGCTTTGGAACAAAATTCCAAATTGCATCATGCAGAGCCCCTCACTAACACTGTTCAAGAGAAACCTTGACGAGTGGATGGGCAACAGAAAATACACCCCTGGGATCACTTCATTGGCTCTGCTTGACAGAGGATCAGTTAATTAATCAGTGGGGTGGCGAAAGCCGACACACTCTTGCTAGGCTTATAAATGCCCTCGGGCAGATAGCCTAGTACCTACCTATGAACCTATGAACACCCTGTACATAGACACGTTGTATATAATATCTTGTGTACAGACACATTGTATAATACTGTGTTCACATACATAATGACATGTGCACAGACACATTGCACATAATAACTTGTGTACAGATGCATTGTATATAATACCCTGTACACAGACACATTGCATATAATATCATGTGCTCAGACAAACTGCATATAATTTCCTATGTACTGCACACATTGTATATAATACACTGTGCACAGATATGTTGTATATGATGTCTTGTGCATAGATACATGGTATATATTACCATGTACACAGACACATTGTATATAATACCCTGTGCACTAGATACAGTGTTTATAAGAACATGTGCACAAACACATTGTATATAATACCCTGTGCACTGAACACAGCATTTATAAGAACATGACCACAAATACATTATATATAATACTCTGCAAACATTGCATATGATACCCTGTGCACAGACGCAGTGTATAGAATATCCTGTCTACTGCACATGTCATAGACAATACCCTGTGCACTGCATACAGTGCATATAGTACCCTATGCAGTGATACATTTATATAATAACATGCATTGCACAAACTGTGTATAATACCCTGTGCACTGCACACAATGCATATAAAATCCTGTGCACAGACACACTCTATATAATACTCTGTGCACAGATACATTGTATGTCATATCCCCTGCACAGACACATTGTATATAATATCCTGTGCACTGCACACATTGCATGCAATGCCCTGCACAGGCTCATTGTATAAAATACCATGTGCACAAACACATTGTATATAACACTATTTGTATATAATAGCTTGGGCACTGTGCACATTGTGCATAGCATGTACACAGGAACATTGTATATAATACCATGTGCACAGACATGCTGTATATAATGCTCTGTGCTCAGAAACATTTTATATAATATTATGTGAACTGCATATATTGTATGCAAATCCCTGTGCACAAACACATTGCATATACCACCCTGTGCACAGACACACTGTATATAATACTGTGTGCACAGACGCATTGTATATAATACCATGTGCACTTCACACATTGTATGTAAAACCCTTTGCACAGATACACTGTATATAATGCCTCATGCACAGACACACTGTATATAACACACTGTGCACAGATGCATTGTATATAATACCCTATGCATAAGTTGTCATAATGGTTAAGGTCTTTACCTCCCATGCACAAGGTACATGGTTCGATCCTGATTTTGGCCAATGCCTGTTTGGTGTTCTTCCTGTGCCTCTGTGGGTCTCTCAGACCTCAAAAATAAATACATAAACAAATAAATGAAACATACTGAGTGTTTCCATCTGAAACTCACCAATAAATGGAGCTGTGGGCAACAGCACACACTCTATATGGTGCCCTATGGGGGGAGATTTGTATAGACCAACTGCTTTGGGCATCTGCTGTGGTGCATGGTATCCTCAAGATAGGAGAACACAATCAAAGACTGCATGCCATGATAGGGCTAGCCACTTGACAGTGTAAGATATGGCTCTAGGTGATTCAGTGATGTTGATTAATGTCACCAAATGGGCATAGGTAGTTACTGATGATGAGTGGGTTGAGGTTCCAGCCTACTCTGACCCATGCCAGTGACCCATGCTAACAGTGGGAGAGGTATATGTGCCACTTGGCTTAGGATCCATGGTATACTATTCAGGAGGAGGAGGACAGTCTAGAAATGCTGTCAGAATTGAGGTAAGAGAGAGGCTTCAGAAGGCAGTGAGGGACGTCAATGGAATTAGTGACAGATTTATGGAAATCAGATTCCATGTAATAGCAGGGCACTATTCATAATCTAAGCCTATGCCCCACAGCAGGTTTGTGATAGAGAGGAAAAAGTTGCATTCATTCATCAGTTGCAGGACCTACTAGATAAAAGAAGACAACATGATTTGGTGTTGATAATGGGTGACCTGAATGCACATATCAGCACAGACAGAACAGGATATGAGGACTGCCTTTTGGCGCAAAACGAATAAAGAAATAAGAGGCCATTCTAGACTTCTGTCTGACAAATGGCTCGATAATAGCCAGCCCATGGTTTAGAAAGAGACGCAGTCACAATATCACATAAAAGAGTGACCAAAATGCAACTCAGGTAGACTTTCTCTTAGTAAGGAAAGGGCACTGGTTTAGAATCAGTGATTGTAAAGTCATTCCCAGTGAAATAGGTCAGAGAAGGCTCTAATGTCATCTGAGACCAGGCTGAAGACCTTGAAGTCAACTGGAGAGAAAATAAAACCATTCAAAGAAATGCTCAGGACTCTAGCACCCCAACAAGAAGAGGAAATATGTGGAGCTGAAGAAGAATGATAGTGCCTCAAAAAAGTATGTGTGAGGACTACAGAACAGATATGTGGCTGAGACAGGTATGGAAATAAGGTACATAAGGAAGGCTGGTGGTGGAATGCAGATGTCCAGGAAGTCATCAAAAGAAAGATGGAGTGCAGGAAAAAAATGGGGGATAGGGATGATGGACCAGGCTAGGAAGGAATACTGGTTGGCTCACAAAGAAGCTAAGAAAGGAATTGCAATAACAAAGAATAGGGCATCAGAGGCACTCTACCACCTTTTGGAAAGTGCCTGGGTAGGTGCCACAAAGATACTATATCAGGTTGCAAGGCAAAGACAGAAAGATAAAGAAGATAGTCAGACACCCTTCATAAGGGATGCAAGCAACAACCTGCTCACCAGTCCACAGGACATCAAAGGCAGATGTAAGTAGTACTTCCAGAAGCTTCTAAATGAAGAAAACCCCACTGAAGCTGCACTGCCCTGACATAGCTTATGATGAGAGAAGAAGAGGAGCCCAACCTAGAAGAAGTAAGAACAGCACTAAGGAAAATGATGTATGGGAAAGCAGCAGGCTCAGATGAGGTCACAGCAGAAATGATAAAGATCCTGGGTGAGATAGGGGAGACATGGGTTCTGAGGCTACTCATAGCAGTGTGGAGAGAAAGGCATATCCAAGATGATTGGAGAATGGAGAATAAACTTACATGCCAGTGTGTACAAGACCAAAGGGGACATCCACAACTGTGGGCAGTACAGAGGTATCAAACTCCTGTCTCATTGCATGAAAGTTCTGGAGAGGGCGATTGATAAGTGGATATGCAGAGTAGTAGAAAGTATGATGGGAAATGAGCACTTCAGATCCAGATCAGGATGCAACACAACTGACCCAATGTTTGTGGTGAGACATAGTTGAGAAGAAGCTATAGATGAGGAAAGAGTCCAACTGGCCATTCCTAGACTGTGAAGAAGCTAGAGATGAGGAAAGAGTCCAACTGGGCATTCCTAGACTTGGAGAAAGCATATGACAATGTCCCAATAAAGCTGATTTGGGCAGTACTGCAGTAGTTCTAAGTCCCAGAAAATTACTGCAGGCTATGTATAGGGACCCAATGACACAAGTATGAACAGTGTTCAGTTTCACAGAGGGGTTCCCAGTGGGAGCGGGTGTATATCAGGATTCAGCTCTGAGCCCATTGAATTTCATACTGGTTATAGACTACATTAGCAAACAGGTAGGAGGGGACACATCAGCAAAGTTGCTGTATGCAGATGATGTGGCATTACAGGCAGATTCTGAGCAGGAACTTCAGCAAAGGCTAGGGGAATGGAATGCAAATCTGAAGGCACATGGGATGAAACCAAGCACAGATAAGACAATGGCAGCAACCTGGGGAAATCAGAAGAAGATGAGAACTGAGATAGAAGGAAGATAGTAGAACAGGTAAAAAGCTTCAAGTATCTGGGAGGGGTGGCTGAGGAGAAGGGAAATCTGCATGAAGAGGTCAAAGCTAGAATCAGAGGGGCTTCAGCCAAGTGGCACAGTGTCAGGTGATAGAGGAATGCCAAAGAAATTGAAAATCAGGGTTTACAAAACAGTGGTGTAATGTGACCAGTACTACTCTATGGTACAGAAACCTGGGAAGTAAAGGCAGAGTAGATGAGGAAGCTAGAGGTGATGGAAATGAAGTGCCTGAGATGGGTGGTATGATGCACACTGTGGAACAAAGAAATGAGGACATAAGAGCAGAAGCCAAAGTAGCTCCAATTACAGAAAAGATCAAACAGAACAGATTATAGTGGTTCAGGCACATGTGCAGAAAAGCAGATGCTGAAAAGTCGGAACAGACAGTAAGAAAGTAAGAGGAAATGAGGGCATCCAGCAAAGAGATGGAAGGATTTTGTGAGAGAAGATCTGTGACAGTCAGACATGAGTTTCAAGGAAGGCAGAAGTGTAGCACTGAATCAAGAAAGATGGAGACAGTTAAAACAACACCCCAAAGCCATGTAGAAAAAGAGGGGTTGATGACAATAATGATAATGACCCTGTGCACAAGCACATCCTACATTATACCCTGTGCATAAATACATTTCCCCGGATTCTGCAAGATCTGCACGGTGTGCCAGACTAGTGCAGGAGCTCCAGCAGGCAATATGTCTGCCGTGCGATCCAGGAATAACCTGTAGGGGCATGCATGAGCGCTCCTGCACTAGTCCTGCATGGACTCAGCCCCTGTATGCAAATTACCCCATTTTCAGGAGAAATCCATGCAAAATAGGTGAATTTACAATCCAGGAAGCTGGAAACCTGCCGTGCAGGACTAGTGTAATCTGCAGAAATGTACTCCACCAGTAACGGAGTACATTTCTGCAAATTACAAAACGGAGCCATGACAGCTCCAAATAATAGGTGGATATCATGTATAAAGCATGCCAATGGCCAACTATAAGGCCATTGGCATAGAAAACACTTACAAAAAAAAAATCAACTTTTATTTTTTTTTAGCCAATCTCGGCTGTTTAAGTGTAGGGCAGTGGCGTGCAAATGGGATTGGGGGAAAATAAGAAAAATACCTTAAATAAGCATTTTAACCAAAATCACTATTCTGCAATTATACTCAATGGCAGGCAGAAGACAACATGGCCAGTGAATAGTGGTTGCTAAGGGGGGAGGCTCAGTGTGGGACATGTAACTATGCATTAACAAGCAATCCTATGCAAATGAGGGGAATGATAGTGAATCCCAGATTTCCCCTGCATGCTAGGCAGCTCACAACAGTGCAAGAGCAGGAATAGCTTGATGCAAGCCTAGGAGTTAGCTGACATCATAGGGGGTGTGTCAGGCATACTGTAATCAGATTGTAGCCCTGTGGCTCGGGTTTGCCTCTAGCTTAGCACAGCTAAGCAAGGAGGTGTGTCTGAGGCTGCCTAGCACTCGTTACATTGCCTAAGTGGGTGTGCATGCCGCGCACTGGGTTTTAAAGGGGAAAAAAAGTAAACCAGGAAATAGCAGCTCTGTGCACATTTGAGCACTCTGTTTGTGCGGCAAGCCCAATGGCTTAACAGGAAGGCAATGGGAAGGGAAAACAGCAGTAGGAAGGTAATATAGGAGAACTAGCATAGCTGGCAGGTAAAATGTATCAGAATCAGCCAAGTACACAGGCAGCAGACCAGCCCAGCCCAGAACACTACTATAAGCCATGCAAACACCTTCCCCTCTAGTTTTTCCCATATATACAAGTGAGGAAGTTTTAACAAACAAAACAACAAAATGATAGAGGCTGCAATAGCTATCATACAACAACATGTGGAAGATGCTGAGGGTGGTGAGGATGTGAATGCTCTCGATCAACCCACAGTGAGGAGACAGAGAAGAGTGTACAGACCCAGGGTAACCTATCAAGGGCTACATGAGCTGGAGATAGTGTAGCACTATAGGGTGGACAGAGACCTCTTACAGCAAATTGTTGAGCTGTGCCAGCCACGCCTGACACACAGAGCTAACAGAGGGGAACCCATTCCAGTGAATACCAAGGTATGTGTAGGCCTAAGAATACTAGCTACAGGTACCTTCCAAAGGCCAACTGGGGATATGATGGGGATCTCACAGGCATCAGCATCTAGGTACTCCACCAATTCCTGGATGCATTGTCAGCACATGCCGGTGCGCACGTATATTTCCACAACACTTGTGAGGCATTGGCCAGAAATATGCAACTGTTCCACCAAATAGTAGAATACCCTGAGGTAGTGGGTGCTCTCAGACACACCCCCAGCACTCTTACATGCTCCATGTAAGATTAGGAGTTCAGGCAGTGCACCTTCATTAATATGTATGGCACTGCCGTCCTGCCCCTAAATGACCACTTCCATGCAAGACTAAGCTAGTCCTGCACAGAAGATTAGTAAATCCGGGGGATTGTATAATACCCTGTCCATAGATGCATTATATATAATACCCTGTGCACTGCACACATTCTATTTGATACTTTATGCAGACGCATTGTATATAATATCATGAATGCATTCAAATCTTTATCCCCTTGCACCATGGGGCCAAGCATACCACTAATTAACATTGTGCATAATACTCTGTGCACAGATATATTGCATATAGTACCCCATGCACAAATACGTTGTACATAATAAAGTGTGCTCAAACACATTGTATGTAATATCCTGTACACAAACACATTGCATATAGTACTCTGTGTACAGAGACATTGTGTATAATACCCTGTGCACAGATGCAGTGTATATAATAACATGTACACAAACACATTGTGTATAATACCCTGTATACAGATACATTGTATATGGTACCTCTGTGCACTGCACACAGTGTATATAATAAAGTATGCACAAACACATTGTATATAGTACTCTGTGCACAGATACATTGTATATAATAAAGTGTGCATAAACACATTGTGCATAGTACTGTGTGCACAGAGACACTGTGTATAATACCCTGTGCACAGATGCATTGTATATAATAAAGTGTGCACAAACACATTGTATATAGTACTCTATGCACAGAGACATTTTGTATAACATCCTGTACACAGATACATTGTATATAATACTCTGTGCACTGTACGCATTGTATATAATGCCATTTGTATTGCACGCATTATATAATGACATGCACAGAAACACATTGTATATAACATCATGTGCAGTGCACACATTATATATAATACCCTGTACACTGCATACATTGTAATAATATGTGCACAGACATATTGTATATAATACCCTGTGTACATACACATTGCATAGAATATCCCATGTACAGACACTTTACATGTAATACCCTGTGCACTGCACATGACCTGTCAGTAGATGGAATAGAACTCCTTCCAGCTGATATCACAGAATAGCAAAGTGGGACCTCAGGAAAAGAGCTATCAAATAATGCTTGCCTAATGGTATTTCTGGCCTCTGCTGTCCATGGACACATTACATATTCTGCTCTATCCTATCAAGGAACTGATATAGGATTCATGAGGACAGTGTTTACAAAAACTCCACTGTATCCCTTGTTGGATGCTGCAAAGTTGCCAAACCAAGGATGGTTAATGGTATATAAGCCTTTTTTTCCACTTAGATAGGCAGCTCATACATCCCCCATAAAGTCCCATGTTGGGACAGCACATGTCTATTAACTCCCATCCTGTCTATACCCATGTGGTAGTAGTGGTCAATATTCTGGTCATGGTGGTGATGGTATGCCTACTGCTGATAGAATCTACTGTGATATGGTGGGATGTGGCATGTGGTGACACAGATACTGGTCCCCAAGGTGGTGAGTAATACACATTGGCATGCAGTGACACAGATACTGGTCCCTAAGGTGGTGAGTAATACACATTGGCATGCAGTGACACAGATACTGGTCCCTAAGGTGGTGAGTAATACACACTGGCATGCAGTGACACAGATACTGGTCCCTAAGGTGGTCAGTAATACACATTGGCATGCAGTGACACAGATACTGGTTCCTAAGGTGGTCAGTAATACACACTGACCAGCTACAGCAGATGCTACTTTTAGTATCTTAGTATGAATGATATCACCTCTACACCAAAAAATTATGCTGTGATGAATAGCTGATTGCCATGCCTCATCTTACTAGGCTTATGCATTTCTGAAACACCAGACCATGTCTGATTGCATCGTTTGTGTAAGTAATAATTCTTATTTGCATGGAAGCATGCATGCATATCATTATGCAGACATTTGTATTTTATGCACACTGTGCTATTTTTCTACAAACATTGTCATACTTGTTTGCTTGTTTCTCTGAAACACCCCGTTTCTGCATTGCTGCTTGCCATTTTTTTTGTGTGATACCCTGGAGTACTCATTAACTCAAATTCTATCCATCAGTATGTATCCAGTTTCTCTTTCAGTTTAGTTTTGGAATCTCTTGGCCTTAGATTAGGTTCTAACTTTTCAGTGGGGGAGTTGGAAGCAGAAGTCATGCAGGTCAGAGTAAATGAGGCAACTGGCCTATATAGTTTTAATGCAGCTTTTTCCACAATGTCTAAACAGTAAACTTTTCCAGTCCTGCCTTAGGTGAGGAGAGGAGAATAGAGGATATGGCAGCAGCTGATGGTTAGATGTGTGGAGATGAGAGCAAAAAAATGCTAGCTTTAAATTACTGGAAATAGTACTTTGTTTTTCCTGTGGTGGTAACATATTCTATAGGCTGGGAATACATTTAGATAGAAACCTATCTCTCCAATGAGTCTAAATTTATTTGTTGCTGTAGATTTAGATCCCGAGTGTGTGTGTTTGTAGAGCCACTGGTTTTGCAATGAAATAGAGGGTAAAATAGAACTGGGTCTTTCATGGCTTAAAAAGCAAGGCACACCACCCCAGAACAGACTGGAGGCTGCTGAGTGTAAGGAGAGTCATATTGATCCATCAGGATAAATTAAGGATTGAAGGCCTTTAGTTTTCTTAGTTAGCTATCTTTGGGGTATTTCCATTTGACTGATATGCTTGTATTTATATATACCAACAGGCAGATTGCAAAGAGACGGGTACAGAGGTAGGCTGACTTCCCTTTATCGTGATGATATTCCTTCAACATTAACTTGGTCAGATTAGAAGGATTTTCTGACTATAATAGAAACATAATGATCAAAGGAGAGAGATTTTCTCACATGCAGGCCTGATATACTGAGAACGACAAGTTGTAATGTCTGATTTGTCTGTCTTATTACATCAGCCTGAATCTTCTGTAAGTAAACTATTTTATTCTTTAGCTGGAACAGTATTGTTAAAAGTAGCTCTTGGATCTATTTTTTTTTTCTGATTTGTACAGATCTGTTTTAAAGATTGATTGCTATGCTGGTCTTTGTTTAATTAAGTTTATACATCACTGACCAAAACATATTCCTTGCCATTTTGTCTCACATACTGACCTGATATACTGTGGATGAAAAGCTGTAGTGTATGTTTTGTCTGACTTCTTACAACAGCTTAATATTTTCCACCCATTTGCTGTTGTTTTAAAAGACAGTTCCTCTGACTTTCATCCCTTATGGTAATCTGACTACCAAAGTCCCTCACTCCCCATTTGATTGCTATTGTCAGTTGATTAAGCACTTTTCCCACCAATTGCTTTACATAGATCTGTCATGCTGAGAGCCCTCTCAGCAAACAAGTATTGTTCATACAAATAATAATTTTCAAAAAGCTCCCATCTGGTTAGTATCCTTGCCACATTCTAAGAGGGTCTTGAACAAATACTGTGCCATCCCCGGTAGGTAAAGAATTTATTTTACTGTTTTGCTCTTCACTTAACTGCTTTATCTGCCAATTTTTGCACTTAAATATTTCTCCTTTGTCCCTGATACTGTATTGTTTGCTGATAGCTGAGAACTTCACTTTTTAGAAGCTTTACTGGCAGTGCTACTATGTAAGTTGCTACTTTGTATTTTTGTTGGCACTTAATTGTGGCCCTTCTAAAGGGATTCTACACATTTTCCATTGTTTTAAGTGCCTGTTTTAATCTGGCATGTTTGAGATGCTCTTGGCTGATTCCCACAGAGCTCAACAACTGTCCTGGCCTGAGCCTCTGAAGTGATTTCCTTGCATCATGTATAATCCAGCACAAGCTTAATACTTATTTTTAAAAATCACATTTTCAGAAGCTATTTTATTGATCAGCTACCAAGTTCTTGTTTTATCTGTTCATGTATCTGTATTTATGGCTAACATTACTGCATTTGCTCAAAATGTCTTGCTACTGATCTGATAGACTTGAAATTGTGTTGTCTAGCTATGCTCTCTAGCAATCTTTTTTGTGCTTTTACATTATGAGGACTGGGATATTCCATCTAATGGCAGGAGCTGGTGGCCTGGTCTGTATGAGTTGGAAAACACCGTAGTTAACCTGAAAAACTAGTACTGACATTGTAACCTGCGGTTCAGTGACACAGTGCTCAAAGTCAAGCACAAAGCAGCTATCATGCATGTCAGATAGCACTAACACCATATCCTAGCACTATCAAATACCATATCTTAGCACTATTGGATGTTAGTCCGCAACCCTAGAGAACACTCTAAAAGATGCTGAGGTGCACTTTATTCGGCTGAAATTCTAAATGTGTGGAAGGCACTGCAGTGCAGTGGTGTGGTGGTTGCACTGCATTGTCACCTCACAGCAAGAGGTTTGCCAGTTCGATTTTTGACTGAGGTGCCTTCTGTGCAGAGTCTGCCTGTCCTCCCTCTGTCCGTGTGGGTTTCCTCTAGGTGGTCCGGTTTCCTCCCACATTACCAAGACAGATGTCTAGAGTATTTCTCCCCAGACCTCCACTAAAATTGGCTTGATCCAAGTTGGATTTTCCCAGTAAACAAATGTTAAATAAATAAATTAAAATGTCAAGGGCCTCTGGTTCACCAAATTCACAGATTACTACAAATAGGAAGCTGTCATAAATTCCTCCATGACACTAACATCTTGCAAGAGAGTCTAACAAAGAAAAATGACTGGTGCCAAAGCCACAGATTAAAACTCAATGTAAAGAAGTGCATTATAGTGTTTGTTGGGAAACAGTCTAACTAGGCAAATTACTCCATTTATAAAACACACCTAAGAGCTGACCCTATAGGTAGAGATCCAGCAATGTATGTAATCTGGCCTTTAATCAACACATAGCCAAGGTAGTAAAAAATAATTCTGTGTCACCCAGTTTGTAAGTAAGGGTATGACATCTGCATTCAAGGAGGTTATAGTACCACACTGCTTATCCCTTATCAGGCTCAGCACTGGGTACAATGTGTCCCCTTTGGCATGTATCTGATTAGGCATATGCAACAGCTGGAAAACCCACAGAGGTTCCAGGGTATTAACACACTGTGTTATACAGATTGCTGTAGAGCTCTGTCTCTATATTCAGTCTCCTACAGATTGTTGAGAGTTGATCTGTGCTTGACATATAAAGCATCCTTAGATCCAGCACTGATGGAGCTTTTGCATATCTGCAAAATGATCAGCACCAGAAACACTAGATCCAGAGATTTGATCTTTTCTTGTGACATAAAGAGAGCATGCTGTTGAGACAGATATGTGACTCAAACAATCCCCATGTACTTTGGAATGGGATTTCCATCCGTGTGAAATGGAGTCCGCCATTACTCCTATTCAAATATAACCTTCAACATCGGATGGGAAATCTCAATTTCATTCCAGGGCCAGCCCCCTAGTCTCTTATAGGCAGAGGCCAACAGTAAACATTCCCTAACTAACACTGGATGGGTAATCATAAATTCATCCCTGGGCTGTCCCCCTTATCTCTTATAGACCGAGGCCAGCAGTAACATTCCCTGACTAGCATAGCCCCCCTACATAACTTTTTAGCAGCGTCCAAATTAACATACCCTGCTAAGAAACATACCCCCATTAAGACACACATGTTACCAGGGGATGCTATTGGGTTGGGTTGCATGGGTAGGTTTATAAAAATCCAGGTGGTCATTAGCCAGTGTTGATCACAGACCTGCTCTGTTCATAAATTTGTTTGTCGAACTATCCAAAAATAACAAATGGGGATACTTGGCATTAAAATGTCTAGGCTTGTAAAGGCTCTAGGGCCACTAGCCTAGTAAACTCATATGAACCTATATACCTATGAACCTATGAGAGATGGCACATAAATACCCAGGTCTCTTATGACCATATCTGCCCGAAGAAGGATATACAATATATGAGACATAAATATGTCTGTCTGTCTATATGGGTCTACTTCAGATGACCAAAGTTTCAAAAGATCAAACATCATATGGCCAAGGACTAGATGATCGAAGTTTTGAAACTTCAAACGTTTTGAATGGAGATCGCAGTGCAGCATGGAATGGGACATTTACCATTTTCCTCACTGCAGTGTGATCTTGGAGTTGGTATATATAACTATCAGGGGGTGTGGGGTGCAGGAGACTTGCCCCCCCTGCAAAAATGTAAAAGAAAACTTTTTTTGTTTTTATTTTTTTTTTGTATTTGATGTTCGAAGTTTCAAAACTTCAGTCATCTGGTCCTCGGTCATATGATGTTTGAAGTTTTGAAACTTCGATCATCTAAAGTAAACCCATTAATATATATATATATATATATATATATAAATATATATCCATTAATATATATATATATATATATATATATATATATATATATATATATATAAATATATATATAAAAATATATATCCATTAATATATATATATATATATATATATATATATATATATATATATATATATATAAAATATATAAATATATATCCATTAATATATATATATATATATATATAAAACATTTCTTTCTGAATATTGCTATGCCACATTATTTTACATTTATCTTGAAATAATTTTGAAATAATCTTGAAATAATCTTCAGTGCACCAAATATATTCATATTGCAGCCCTACTTGGAGCTGTTTAGCATCAGTGAATGAACAGATAAGAGTGTCCAACTTGAAGTCATCAGCAATTGTGGTCAGCCACACTATTGGGATGTTGGACTGAATACCTCCAAAATAACTGCAAACAAGAGATGACCCAGCTCTGATAACTGTGCACCCTGCTAGTTATAATTTTATGTTCATAGGTGGGTATCAGTCTTTCACAATCTGGGATCTGTTGGATATCCAGTTTGTAATCCATTAATTAGCACAGCAGTTTCTATTAAGTTTATCTATTTGTGTTAATAATGCCAGCATGGGGGATTGTGTCAAAAGCCATGGCTAAGTTGATATAAGCAGCATGCAGTGACTGACCACCAAACACAACTTATGTAACCATTTCAAAGAAGCTAAATGCGCTAGACAGGACCTGCATGCCACAAAATCAGACTGGTTGGGGTTGTAATCAGTGAAGCTGCTTATGTCTTTAGAAATTAGTTCTACTGTGGTATATTTCATGGACTAGCATTTAAAGCAGGTAAAGCTGACAAGCCTTTAGTTTTCAGAGCTTTCTGAGTAGCCACCATTGTATAGGGGAGTCAGGCAGGTTGTTCTGCAGGCATCAGGTACAAGCGCTGTTGTCAGGCTGAGGTTCACAGGTATAACATCTGGATTCAAGCCTTGACTTGACAGTATTCCAAGAAAAATCTTCATACCTGAGTATTATCTAACCACAGATTGAACAGTTTAACTAGAGACTTGGATAGTGTATACATTGTATTAATGAGAATGTAATTTTGTATGTTGCCTGATAATGTGGAAATATTATTTTTACCCCTTTGCAGGGATTATAAGAACTGTTACAAGCTGTTTTAGATTACAGTACAAACCTTGACACTGGTATCAGCTAAGTTGCAATACTATTATGGAGTATTATATAACATGCAAGAAAACATACTCACTCATTTGCCTGGAGAGCCACTTCATTCTCTTATAGAACAGGAGAGAGTTCTCCATATCTGTTTATATGTAATCATTTGTCATATGTGTGAATATGATTGTCTACAGAGAGAAAAAATGTAAATATTTAACATTAAGTTACATAAGGACTAATCTTGTTGCACGACAACACAGAAAAATAAAAGGATACAGCAAGAATGAATGTTTCAAATAATACAATCTTACAAAATAGATACATGCACAATGTAAAGGCAAGATAGCATTCTTAGGTGGAAGTTAAGGTGAGGTTTCCTCATCTCTGGATTTGAAGTCTCATCAACTTTGTGACCAAACATCTCCAGGAACGATTAAGATACCGGCACAGCCAGTATACAATAAAATATCATTATTATTTAAAACTGTGCATGTTGATTGGACAGCCTAGTCAGCCTGCTCATTGTAAGTAGAATATGCCCCAACAGAAATAAGTCTGGATTATTTAAGGATTGTGGAGCATTTACCTATTGCTGGCTTTGATTAATCATCAGGCTTTGTCCTCGTAATCAAACCACACAAACCATGCATACATCCTATCATACCCATAATCAGTTGTGGATTATTGATAAACTATATTACGCAGTTATTTTTGCAAGTAAGCAATACACAGTAAAAGTGTAGTTATTCACAAATTGTAATCATTTTTTTTTAAATTTCCAACAAAGTTAACAAGAAAGTAAGAAAGGCATATGCCCTGTACATGTTATTTGGATTTTTCTACAAAAACGCAAACCTACTGAATATGTAAGTCACTACATAACTAGTCAATCATGTATAATAATTATCATTTTATACTGGTAATTTACAAATCTGCTTCAAAAATACTTGAAAAATGCTAAGAAATTGCCATTATTTCTTTGGGCGTCTGAATATTTCACCCGAAGTCTTCTTTAAAGGTTTGCTGCACTTTAGCTTTCTGCACTAGTGTCATCTTTTAAAGGGCCCAACACTAAACGTGACATGCTCAGCACTGTCCTCATTTCTGCGCTCTGCTACTAGATTAACAAATGGCTCTTTCAGAAGGTTGCAAGAACTGATGTTAAGATATTGCACAGGTTAGTACTACTTTGAAGGTAACAATAAATGCAAGCAATTGGAAAACTTTACTTATACAAGTTTGTCTTCAGATATAAGACTAAGGGTCAGAATCTAAAACAATTTATGTTTGTGCAAGGCACCACCTCAGGTTTTTAATCGTAACCAACAATAACTGCAGTTACAAAACAAGGCTTGCCTTTTTCTTTAAGAAATGCACACAGATATGGAAATGTTCAGCCCTTCATGGGCATCATCTTCCCTTGTGCCATTTCTAAAAAAAATCCCATACTTGCTACCTCAAACCACAGACCAGGTACAAATTGTTAGTGCAGTCAATTATCGTGCAATATGCACTGTCTGGAATAAATCATAAGTGGCATATGTCACTACCCTCATAATGGTAAAACATATTGAGGGTGATTGTCAGACTTGAAGTCTATGCTTTTACAATAAAATAAACATGATTCACATGCAGGTGCTGCAGACATTTATACATTTGTTAAATACTGTTTCTATGAATTATCATCATTATGTTAAATACACTTTCACAATAATGAAAAACAGGTTATAGGAGGTATTCATATTGCACTCATGAGTAGAGGGAATTTGTGCTATCTACCTTCCACAGACAAAGCAGGGATGCACTGGGTATTTCTTATGGTTCTGCCTTGTGGATACTTCTGCTGCCCTTGACATAGCCTTGGCACATGTGGAGCTCTCTATTTATTTCATAGTGTCATCCTAGAACCATGAGTGCCTTCAACAAGCTGGCATGTTTTCTAGTGGTGCTTGGGGAGATGTATCGCATCTGCATTGTCCGTAGGGTTCCGACTGGACCACTGGGTATTGGGAGAGCAATACCAAGACAGAAATAACTACCATTCCAATGACTGCCAAGTAGTGTGTGATGCATATGGGGTGTATCACAGACATGTCAGACCAACATTCTGGCAGTGCCCATAATTCTGACATCTGGCACACAAGCTCATTCTAGCACGTTTTGTTGCATGGCAGGATACCCAATGTGGTCTTATTGTTGCTAAGTGCAAAGTTATACAGTCATATTAATGTTTTTAGGTATAATTTGGAAAATGTTTTGCCTAGTAGTAAACCTTCCTTCTTTGGTTATGTATCCATCTTTCTTTCTTTTGTAGGTGACACAGGGTACCCACTCAAACCCTGGATGATGACAGCAGTCCATAACCCTAGTGAAGCCACTGAGGAATGTTTCAACACCTCCCTGCCATGGACATGGATTATTATCAAGTGGTGTTTGTCCTGCTGAAGGCTCTGTTGTCTGGATGAGTCTGTGGGTACTATTCAGTATGACCCTGTTATGGCATTTTGCATTTTGCACAGCAGGATTATGCATCGGTCTGGCACCTAGCTGCTCTATGAAGGCAGTGCAGCTCCTGCGACTGCTTCTTCAACCAGTGATGACAGGATGGTGTCCAGCTAATGGCAGTATCAAGAGACCCATGCATGGTATGTGGCTGCACAGTCAAAGCTGCCCCATGTAGTCCACCACAGTGAGCCCTGACATTAAGGTAGTGTTACCCATACTTTATCACATATATTATACTCGATGCATGCAGTATTACATGCGAGCTATGCTAAGTGGTGCATGGTGCATGCAGTGTTACCTGTGGGCTGTGAGAAGTGGCACACAGTGCATGCAGTGTTACCAGTGGTACCTGTGGGCTGTGATGTGTGGCTCATGGTGCATGCAGTGTTACCTGTAGGCTCTGCATGATGCATGCTGTGTTACCTGTGGGCTGTGATGAGTGGCACATGGTGCACACAGTGTTACCTGTGGGCTGTGATGAGTGGTGCATGGTGCATGCAGTGTTACTTGTGGGCTGTGAGGAGTGCTACATGGTGCATGCAGTGTTACATGTGGGCTATGGTGAGTGGGTCATGGTGCATGCAGTGTTACCCATAGGCTGTGATGAGTGGTGCATGGTGCATGCGATGTTACCTATGAGCTGTGAGAAGTGGTGCATTGTGCATGCAGTGTTACCTGTGGGCTGTGATGAGTGGTGCATGGTGCATGCAGTGTTATCTGTGGGCTGTGAGAAGTGGCTTATGGTGCATGCATTGTTACCGGTGGAACCTGTGGGCTGTGATGTGTGGCTCATGGTGCATGCAGTATTACCTGTGGGCTCTGCATGATGCATGCTGTGTTACCTGTGGGCTGTGATGCATGGCGCATTGTACACACAGTGTTACCTGTGGGCTGTGATGAGTGGTGCATGGTGCATGCAGTGTTACTCATAGGCTGTGAGGAGTGATGCATGGCAAATGCAGTGTTACCTGTGGGCTATGCAGAGTGATGCCTGATGTATGCTGTGTTACCTGCGGGCTGTGATGAGTGGCGCATCATGCACACAGTGTTACCTGTGGGCTGTGATGAGTGGTGCATGGTGCATGCAGTATTACCTGTAGGCTGTGGTGAGTGGTGCATGGTGCATGCAGTGTTACCTGTGGGCTGTGATGAGTGGTGCATGGTGCATGTGATGTTATGTGTGAGCTGTGAGGATTGGCACATGGTGCATGCAGTGTTACCTGTGGGCTGTGTCGAGTGGCATATGGGGCATGCAGTGTTACCTGTGGGCTGTGAGGAGTGGCTCATGGTGCATGCAGTGTTATCTATGGTCCCTGTAAGCTGTGATGAGTGGTGCATGGTGCATGCAGTGTTACCTGTGGGCTATGCTGAGTGGTGCATGGTGCATACTGTGTTATATGTGGACTATGCTAAGTGGCGTATGGTGCATGCTGTGTTACCTGTTGGCTATGCTAAGTTGTGAATGGTGCATGAAGTGTTACCTGTAGGCTGTGATGAGTGGTGCATGGTGCACGCAGTGTTACCTCTGGGCTCTGATGAGTGGTGCATGGTGCATGCAGTGTTACTTATGATATGTGATGGCTGGTGCCTGGCCTACTGTCACTGTACATAAGTTGGTAGGTTTGTATGAAGCTAAATTCCCTTGTGGGCCATTTTAAGTTTAGCCAATTATCCCATTTAAGAATCAAACCGTGAGCCTTTTGTTATTAATGTAAACACCTTAATCATTATGCCAGCCCACAACTATCATACAGTATCATTACGTAAAGAAGTTTTTTTATGATGAATTAATTGATAGTTGCATTTGTTTTGTTTGTTGTAACTCCACTCATATGTCTAACTGACAACTGTTTCTTGTACAGTAACCGGTAAAGACATAAGGACAATTTATGTCTCACCTTAGTGTAATCTCAATGCAGAATTATTCAGACATACTGTATTTTTATAGCAGACATGGAACATGACTGCCTGTCACTATTTCAAACTATACTGCTAATAATAACATAATGAATGTGTTTTACTAAACAGACAGCAAAAATTGCCATGTTTAGTGTTCACCATCGATGTATGGTGTTCTACCAGGTAGATAGCTCTTTCATTGACACCATTTGTGTATGTCATTGGAACAATTAAACAGTCACCATTTGTGCTGCCCTTTGAGTGAAGTAGAAATCATGCTATTTCAATGACAGTTTTTATAACAGCATTGAATGCATAGCCCTAGATGTACATTTCTACCTGCAGTACCAGCATAATACTATTTGAAGTAACATTTTGCAGAACCAAAAGATAAGCCTCCCTATAAAAATATATCTTTTTCACATTCTGCTTGGTAAAATCATAGTTTTGCACAGTATAAGTAGCTGTGTATTTATATCCTCATCTGAGTCTAATCAATGTGGTTCACAATGCAATTTTATATATATATATATATATATATATATATATATATATATATATATATATATGAAGGCATCATACACAGCACCCCCTAATGACAGGGTAGGTGATTGCTTTATTTATCATGAGCAAGTGCTGGCATTCTTGATGCTGAAGTAATACAATACTGTGATCTGTTGGATGTAGGGTAACTTCTAGATGCTGATATGACAGTGCTACTGGACTGAGAACTTTACTGTGAGGTTGTACTGTATGTTGAGGAAGGCTGATGAGTGCTGTCAGCCTTCTTTTGTGTTATGTTACCTGTAGCTATTGTTGTTGTAGCACTACCTTGCATTAACATGGTCTGTGATCTACCTGGCTCACATGTATACAGACATTCCCCTGACCACATGCAGATCTGTGCAGAGAGCCCCCTGTCCATGTGAAGATGTGCTCCCTGTTTGAGTCTGCTAAGTCTTTACTAATCTGGCAAGGCTTTAAGGGCTCTTAAGCCATTAGCCTAGTAATCTCCTATGAACCTATGAACTTATGTGGATCATAATATCATTGTCCCTGGCCGCCACCATTCCTATGTACTGTTGAAACTCTTCATGTAGACTCTGCAGTGGTCTAAGCGTCTCTACTTGACTCTCTTTGACAATGGATTGATGCCAAACAATGTCAAGGCACCTCTGCTGCTGAGCAATCAAGACGTTGTGTCTCTCTGGAGGTAGCTGTGACATATATATGCACCAGGTGCCTCATTGTAAAGGCATAACAGTGAGCATTGCTAGAAGTGCATTGCTAGCATCTTCGTAAATGTGCTGTTGTGGCCCACAAAAACATTTATGTTGATGTATGAGATGCCCCTTCTTACATGTTATGTCATCATTGAGTTGGTTGTTTGATCCTGTGTCAGTTTTTATGAAGTTATATACTACCTGCAGAGTTTATGGATGTAACAGTACACTTTGTAACTGTGTGCAACTGTCCTTAAGTTGTGTCATGAATATGACAGTTATAGCATTGGTGTCAACATGCATAGTGCTTTCAACTTTAGTCTGTGACTTTACCCTGTGCTGTTGTGGGCAATTGCATTATGCCTAGCTTTTGTTCTTACATGTCCCAGTAAGTCATTTGTTTATTTCTTATTCTGTGCTAATTTGTGGCTGTTTCTCCCTACAACATTGAGGTCAGATACTACTTGATTCCATACCTTAGCTCTCTCTGCCCACTTTGGCTCCCCATTGCCACTCAGACATTTTCCATAAGTCCTGATAGCATCCGTTCGGATGTAGTTCTTTTCAGGTGTGAAATTGCCTTTCTGATTCCTGATGCTGTACCATTTTGCAACCTGAAGGCATTTATGTCTTTGATCTGGCGGCTGGCGTAGAAGATTAAGGAGCTGTTAATGAGCTGTTTCCTGGAGCCTAGGAATGCAAGGTTCGATTCCCTCAGGAACCATTGCCTAACCATGTGATGCTGAGCAAGTCACATAACCAGCCACCGTTCCCAGGATTAGATGGAAAAGAGTCCATGGAGATCAGTGCTCTACCCTGGAAAACAAATACAAATAAAATACATGTATGGTCACAGTTAATCCTGATTCACACATGATACCCAAAATGAGACGGGGTACTTAGTCCTATTTTAATTTTCCTCAGTGATTATTTTCAACCAGTATTTATAAATGAATTTTTAATACAACCATGATAAATAATTTAATGCTGCTGCCCTACTTCTTTATAATGTTTTATAAACACTAAAAAGTATCAATATACATGTACTCAGTTGCTAAAAATGACACTTTACATTTCCCAATAAACTGATTCTTCACATTGTAAAAAAAAAACATATTTTTATATTTGCCATATCTGACAGCTACAAAATGCTTCTGATAAACTGCCATTAATGAATTGCACTAATCCCAATGATTTCCTAATATTTTCCAACTATTACATTTTTCACTGATTACTTTTGCTTTGTTCATGCATTCCTTGGGCTGTAGGTGACAAATGAACCTCAGCACCAGTTAAAATGGTAGCCTTAATCTTATTGGCATACATTCAGGCCAATGTTTGCAAAGTTCCTTGAATTCTATCATTGAACAAGTATGTATAAATTGACCTTTGCATAAAGTGACCTTGGTTTGCCATGGGTGTGCTACACTGAAGGGCACTGAGCATGGCAATGCCCAAATCTTAAGCACAGCATTGTATATCATGCTGCTTACATTGTATATCATGCTGCTTACATGTATATCATGCTGCTTATGTCGTATATCATGCTGCTTACATTGTATATCACGCTGCTTACATTGTATATCATGCTGCTTACGTGTATATCATGCTGCTTACGTTGTATATCATGCTGCTTACATCGTATATCATGCTGCTTACGTCATATATCATGCTGCTTACATCGTATATCATGCTGCTTACGTCGTATATCATGCTGCTTACGTTGTATATCATGCTGCTTACATTAGAATGCATTATGTTAACAGTCAGCAGAACCAGAATACAATCCACTGCTACTACTGGATCCTTAAGGGTCATACTAGACCTTAAAAAGTGATATGAATGATTTTCTTGGACCACAGTAACATTTTAAAAGTGTAATGATAAACTGCTTTGTCATCCAGAAATGACTGCATCAATGAAACACAAGTTACACTACAAACCTTATGGCCATGTTATCATAAATGCTTTGATTAATCACAGAAATAAATATTGATAGCCTTTTGCATTTATTCATGAGCTTAAAAATTCTCCACTGCAACTGAAATGTCTCCAGATATCACACTGCTAAAAGTTTTGCATTCACATGCATAAAGCAAAAATACCAATGAAAAAGCTGAAGAAGTTCATGTGACTTGCTCCATACAGTTTGTAAACCAACCTTCACAGGTAAGTTTTATAAGTCTCAAACCAATATGGCTTCAGGGGTTAGGCATGCTGATGTCACACAACAGTGAGTGTGGTTCACACACTCTTATCTGCTCTCCTGCACTTACAACCTTCTTTATAATCCTGGCAATTCATAAGATGGCATCTGAAATTGGTCTGGGAAAGAGTCAAAGATCATTATCTACTGCAGGAGTCATACCAGTAGAAACTTGAACCTGCAGTAAATGGAAGTAAATAGAAATCTTGCAAGATGGGAGAACTCCTGTCATCCTTGACAGGGAAGGGATCCTCTGCTCTGGCAGAAATGTCAGCACAGATATGATGACCTGCAGAAGCGGAGAGAGGACCAGGTGGGCTGGAGGGTGGCCCAGATATAGGAGAGTTAGTCAGAGTTCTATAGCAGGTATTCTTTTTATTTTATGTATGACTGTCTGTGTTAATATTTATAGTTATATTCATGGATAGACAGTGCAAATTTGTAAGTAATGTATAATTCTTTAAAGCATGAAGACGTAGTTTAAGAATCCTAAAATCATTTATACTGGTAAATAGTACTGAGAAATAAGGCTTTACTGTTTTATTGGTATACAAACGACATATTTTTTGTAATATAAGTTATTTATATAATAGCTGTTGCATGAACAAATGGCTGACCAGAGCTAGACACCACTACCTAGGCACAGTGGAGGTAGGGGACAAAACACCAATTCTTCTGACCCTTCCCCCTGCCCCCACTCATCCCCAGACACTCTGGTGTCTCTCATTGTAGCAAATCACAGGAAAAGTGTACTTTCTATGACAAATTCTTGTACTAAGAAAATACAGAAGTTAGGAAATGAAATGAAACATTGTCACTATATAAGGAGAACGTTCCATGCTTCTAGTACTTAGCTATAATAAAGCAAAAGGTATAGCCAGAGTCATAGCACAGGTAAAACAAACATGCATTCCCTTTCTTGTTAAATGCACAACTGAGAAGGAACACAATAGAGGCTTGAGAGGCTACCTAAAGGTGCAAGTGAGTGTTAGTCGTTTATTACAGAAGCATAAAATACAGTCATGTATAGGCTGTTATGGGGTTCCTATTGTGTGATCGAAAATTGTGAATGGCGAACACGTATTGAGTGAACCCGATTGGTCGAAATGTCAAAACGTCACGCGTGTAACACATAAATTGCCATAGGGAATATTTTCCCTTTACTTCAATGCAGTGCGATCTCGGAGTAGGAATATTTAAGTAGCGGGGGTGTGGGGGGCACAGACCCCCACATGGGGGTTGCAGGTGCCCCCCTGCCTACAGCATTTAAATAAGTATAGTTTTTTTATTTTTATTTTTTTTTATTATATTTTCGAAATTTCAAACATCGCTCATATGGTGTCGACCATATGGTGTTCAATGTTTGAAACTTTCAAAAATATAATATAGACTCGGTTGTTATGTTGTATAGTCAAAAAAAATCATGAAATAAATCAAATAATTGTTTAATATGCACTGTCAATAAAATGCTACAGCAGCAACATATGAGTCCTTCTTGTCTACATGTTGTGTGTGCGCCTTGTTGTCTGTTTTATTCTATTACTCCTTCTTTCTTATTTATTATTTTTCTTTTCCCCCTTTCATGTTCCCTTTTCCACAATTCCAGAGACCAGATGGGCAGCCCAGTATCATACTTCCCCAGGTCAGGGAACATTCATTTGCCCTCTCTGCTCACCAAGGGATGTCCTGTCAGGGTCAGGGGTGGTTCCATTTCTGTTGGAACCTCTGTGCAGTGTAGCCTAGAAAGCTACAAAAGGCACACGATTTGGAACTTGGTAGAGGATGCAGTTGAATGGGCAGTGGACCAATGCCTTCAACCTATACGGGACCTTGGTCAGCAAGTTACAGACTTCCGTAAGTGGTCATCTCTGTCCATTGAGCCATTGAACACCTTTACCACCACATGACCAGGAACCCCACTGGAGTTCCATAAGCCTGTGGGAGTATCTGAGGTCTGCCAGACAGGAGTGTGAATTAATTCGGTACCACCCTACCATCAGCCCTTTGTTTCTATATGCCATCTGTGTATTTTGCATACCAATGTTAGTCCAACATAATTTTTTCCATCTATCTTATTGGTATTTTAAGTTGAGTAATTTCCTTAACTCTTCCCTAAGGCTCTCTCCTATTCTTTCTTCCCTTACTCCTTCCCCAACTTTCCTTTTATATAAAAAAATTGAAAAATGACTGGGTGGTCTATCTGGTGCAAAAAATATAGTACCTCACCTCTTCCACCTCCTCCAGCACAACCCTCTTGATGTCTTTACTCTGCACCTTGCCTTCTTTCATGCCTACTTCCAGCTGTTCTATCTTCCCATTTTTAACCGTATAAGGAGTCATTCAGTGCATATTAAACATATTTTCAGCATGTAACACCTTATTATCTTTTTTTAAATTCACTTCTACATGGTTGCACTGGCACCATTCTCCTTAATTGAGCAGTAGCTATGTATGAGGGCTTGCAAAAGCCTATTTCCACCTCCTGATTATAAAAAGAGCCAAAAGTAATTGTCAATTTACACTCAAAGCTTTTTATGTGCAAAAATACATAGCAGTTTTATTCCACTTAATGAACGTACAGAAAACCCACAAGTGTGTCAGCATATCTCCATAGCCCTTCACATTTGGTAGTCAGTGCCACTAACCAGCACTGAGCATATTTGGATAAAGGCATATGAGTCATCTTTAGTGTTTGGCTTTGCCCATATACAAACCCTGGGACTATGAATACCATCATATGTGTTTGTGTAAAACAGTTATTTACCATGTCCTTTAAGTACTATGCTTGAGGGAATAGTGGCAACACAGATTATAGGTATACAATGGAGTTATTTGTTTTCTTGCTTTGCACTATGGCCATTCTAACTCTTAAGATTTAACAGCCTTGCCTGGCCAGAATAGCCTGAAGAGGAGTATTATTTGTACCACATGTTTAGAAGGATTTTCCCTAACACATTATACAGATATGTTCTATTATCCAGTCATGACTTGCACTGCATCATTAGTTCCCTAACTGCGTAAAGTACTTCATCCTGGCATGCTATCCTCTTACCTGCAGTATAACCTGATTGTGCTATGTTATGGAGATGCAAAAAATTGTATTTGCCCAAGATTCCTAGCAGCAGAACCCCAGTACTGTTTACCCAGTGTCAGAATCAGGCTTCTCTTCACATAACATCAGTGGTCACTCTTCAACCCTTTCTAATGGATGACGCAGTGGTGCAGCTGTAGCATTGTTACCTCACAGCAAGAGGTTCACTGGTTTGATTCTTGGCTGGAGTGCCTTCTGTGTGGAGTCTCCATGTCCTCCCTGCATTCATGTGGGTTTACTCCAGTTTCCTCCCATGTTAAAAAGACAGGCATCTGGAGCATTTCTTTCAGTGCCTCTGCTGAAAATTGACTTTGTCCCACATTGGACTTTCCCAGTAAGCAAATGTTAAATAAATAAATAATTAAGTTCATTAAATTACTGGGTGAATGCTGCTTTACCCTTCCTATGTCATGGAACCTTTGGACCAAGGAGTATTTACCTAATACCATGGACAAGTAATGTGGTTTGCTAAAACAGAATGTTTCTGAAACACATCACCTGTCTTTGACACTACCAAATGGAATTGGCCATTAAGTACTGGCAGGGTTCCATGATGGAGTGCAAGAGCCCCTCCATCTTTTCTTTTTGGTAGCCTGGGTTTTGGATCTATAGGCACTTTATGGTAGTGATTTTATTTCAGTAGAGACTTCCCATACACTTTCCCAAAGTATTTGGAATCTGTACCTAATAGGGCATATATATTTCCATCTATTCAGTGCGTGTTTGATGTTTTTGTACCACTTCTGTATTTTGCTTTGTATTCCAACCAGCCTGCTCCAGGATATCTATCACTGTAAACTTGCATTTAATGTCTTAGCCCCAATGCTTGCATGCTTTGCTGCTCTAGACATCAAATGCTGCTCTGTAATACTCCTTTTGTTTGCTGCCTCTGGGTATACTATTGCTTGTATTAAATCTTACACCTAGCAAAGGTTCTGGTATGATATTGTAAATGCCGATTGTGCTAGAAAATGTTTATTATACTGCTGTTGATGTACTATAAGCTACCTTCCTCCTTGCTAGTCCTGGGGTTACTCTTTCAGCACATATAATCGTTTACTTGCACTGAATGTCAGATTTAAAACTTTTTTTTTACTTCCAATGTATTTTAAACTTAAATATCTTGCTGCAGTGTACAGTGTAGTTGGTTTATTGTTTACAACACTTTGCACTCTTTTACTCTTGGGTTGGACTCTGAATGCCATATGCTTCACTCATTTTTAGTTTTTAGTTTTCTCTCCTGGATGCCCAGCACAAGATTAGTTTGAGATTTGTCTATGCATATAGGTAACACTACATGAATAAATTCATTTGCTGTAGGTAAGTGGACAGGATAATTTGGACCCCTTTTCAGTCATGATTTAGTTATAGTAATCAGAAGTAAATTGATGTACATTTAGCAATATGACAAGGATAACAATACATTGCAAATAAAAATGGAACAACACAAACTTCACCCAAACAGACACAGTAAAATAAAGAAAAATCCCTGGGATTCAAAAAGAATCTCTTACATTCACATAAACTTATGTTGCTGAAGGATTACTTTACACAGTCATGTAAAATCCCATTCAGAGACATGTTAGCTGTAATGATGGAGACCTCATTACCAGCTAATTTTCATGTCTCTGAATCAAGTGCAGTTGTCCCCAGTACTAAGCAACATTTTTCACTGGTAATTAGCACTGTCAGCCCATGCATCACAGTGACACAGACACCATCCATATTCAGCCTCCCACACATATGCAGACATTCATAAACACACACACAAACACACACACCCACACACACACACACACACACACACACACACACACACACACACACACACACACACACACACACACACACACACACACACACAGAGTAGATAAATCAGCTTAGAATTTTCCATGCTTGGTTGAAGACATATTGATGGCAGCAAAGCAGGGTAGGTCATGTAGTCAAATGAAAAGATCAAGGCAAATTACAGTCACCATATGGGCAGAGATAGGGTGGAGTAAAGCAAAATGGACATCTATTTGTAAATAAAAATATTTAAAAAATTCAAGGAATTGTTGGACTAATTCTAGAGAGGGCAGCATGCATTATGGGTATGAGTAATCAGCAGAAATTTGGGAAATTAAGTGGCAGGATAATATTCAAAGTAGCTGGAAAGCTGGGATGGGTGGTCCTTTACACCTTTTTAAAAACCAAAAGGATATGTAGATGACTACAGTGCATGGGGTAGTAAAGGATAATGATGGAATTCAATAAAGCCTACATGGAATGATTTTCCATGTAGGCATAGTGGCATGGAGCTTACAAGGAAGGAAGCAGTCATGCAATCCAGTAAACAGAGGGGCGTGCACAAGACTGTGAACACAGAAGTGTCCATGGCATGCAAATCACCCATAAGCAGGTGAATTGCATGCAAATGAGGATGCTGGAATGATCCAGCAAGTGGATAAGCAGACCTGCAGACCCCGTGATGGTGTCCGAAATGTACATGGAAAATTTCTGTGTACAAGAAAATAAAAATTGAACAAGGGCTGTAAAAGACCAGGTAGAAGTTCAGAAATTACATAGTAGGCACAGATATGTGCAGAACTATGCCCTGTGTGTTCAAAGAGTAATGCAAAATAATTTAATATAAGGTTTTCTTTTAATACTCACATTACATTTGCGCTGTGTGAAGCAGTGCACAATCATGCTTTTATGCAAAAAAAATGTTTAAAAGTTTAAAAATGAAAAATAGGAAATACGTGACAATAATGCATAATAGGGCCCTGTATGTAGATTTCTGTGGTTGCCAAGGAGGCAGGCACTGGAATAGTGTAGTATCCAGGTTGTGTGCACGGATATGTATGCAAATGACCTGAGGTTACTGAATAGCAAAAATGGGCTACTGTGTCTGCAGATAAAATCCATTTAGCCCCAGAATCATGTTGGTGTTTAACGGAGAGCTAGCTGACATCAAAAGGGGGTGTGTCACTATATGGTTAAGCATATAGGAGCTGAGCGGCGCCCATTTGCGCAGCATGCCTCTCAGCTAAGCAGGGGGATGTCCAATGCTGCTAAGCTTTGTTTAGATTCAGGGTGTTTGTTTTAGCTGGTCTGAATGTGTTTGCATGCTGCACCACAGTGCTTAGCAGGGAAGGCAGTTAAAAAAACGGGAAATAGCCTGTGAAAGCCAGTCATGTATAAATTACTAATGACCCCTGTTCCACTTACACTGGGCCATTCAAACCCCTAAATGATGTACCTGGCATGTGAAATGAATCATAGTTAGCCAATCACACAGGCTGCATCTGCAGCAGACCACTATAAATTATGCATGCATTCTGCAATCTGATTTTCCCCCATACTCTGCACCATTGGAGTATAGACTTGGGAATTTTAACTTACAGAATGCTAGGGGCTGCTGCTGCTCTGCTACATCTGCATGTGCTAGATGCTGAGGTCAATGCTGATGCTGACAATAGGCCTAGACTGAGAAGGAAATGAGTGTTCAGGCCTAGGGTAACCTTCCAGGAGCTACATGAGCTGAAGATTGTAGAGAGCTACAGGGTGGATAGGGACATACTACAAGAACTCAACAAGCTCTCTTGCCCTCAACTCAGACCCAGAGCCAACAGACGGGAACCCATCCCAGTGGAAACAAAGGTACTGCATGTGTAGCACTTAGAGTACTAGCTACAGATAATTTTCAAAGACCAATTAGGAACATGATGGGGGTCTCACAGGCATCAGTATCCAGGGTACTCCACCAGTTCCTGGCTGCCATGCAAATACATGCCAGTGAGTACATTTATTTACCCCTCACCCCTGAGGAGAGGGACAGCAGTATGCATCTCTTCTACTAAGTAGCACACTACCCTGAGGTAGTGGGTGCCATAGACTGCACTCATGTACACATCAAAGCACTGCCCAGTGAGGAGGGTAGAGTCTACGTCAACCACAAGGGGTGTGACTCCATCAATTGCCAGGTCATGTGCAATGCCCAAGGCATGATCATGAATGTGTGTTCAGGCAGCCCTGTCAGCTATCATGACTCCAATATCTGACATGCATCACAGCAGCACCAAATGTTTGCCAGGGGAACATCCCATACGGCCATCTACTGGGGGATGCTGCCTAAACACTGGAACTGTGGATGATAATACACATCAGAAATACACACACACCAACTGAAGAACATCATAATGAGGGACATGCACAAACTAGGAACATCATAGACATGTGTTTGTGCTGCTCAAGTCATGGTTCCTGTGGTTTGACATATCTGGTGGAACCTTTCAGTACTCTCCAGTCATATGTGCACAAATGTTCACAGGATATGCCATGCTATGTAATATGATCCTGCAGAAACAGCTGTGGCAGGATCATCGTAGGATGGGACTCACAGCCCCCCACCAGCGCCAAGGGTCCCACAGCCACACCTACAGGGGCACTCGGAGGAGGATGCCCCTGAAGCTGTCCTGTAGGCAGACATAGGCATGCCCAGTATGCCCTGGCCTTGGCAAAGAGGCAACACATAGCACATGCACTGACAACCTAGGGTCCTAGGGACTGACACCTTACTCCAACCCACATACATAGTAAAAAGGATGCCAGCCACACCACACAACCTGTACCTTATCATGTTTTGGCTGTGTACTGCATGCATCAGACAGAGTCAACCTTGCAACACAGGTATCTCAACTGTTGCATTCACAAGGTAAGTCACTCTCCTTTACAACAAATGTATGGTGTACTAGACTATGGTAGCATATGTATGGGCCTGCAGCATGTATGCAAGGGAACAGAGCGGGCTACTGGGCTACTTGGAGATAACTTACAGCTATGTGGGACAACAGATACTCTGTCCAATACTGACTGCCCCATAATATGCATTAGGCCATAAGGCAGCAAAACCCACTGCAGTATGCAAGGGAAATGCCAAACAGTGAGGTCATAGGACAGATGCACAACTGTCAGTGCTAGAGTCCCCCACCCCCAAACACATCAGTATTCCCATACAACTCCAGTAACAGTATATTTGCATGGATATATCAGCAGACCACACAATCCCAGGGCTGTTCCAAACACCCTGGTTACATTCTTTTTCCTACAATATGCAGGGGTCAAAGTGTATATCTATCTGCTATTGATAGTATGAGGAATTAAGCCTCACTTTCTGGTGGCTGGTGTGGCTCAGTGGGTTAAGTACATTAGCATGGTTGATGGTGTTCATGGTTTGAAGCTGGCTGCACCTGCAACTTTTGCATGTGAGGTACTCTTATAGTAGGAGTCCCATAGACTATCAATATGCCCCAATCTGTTACTGCAAGAAAGCTGGACAAAGCCAGAGACAATGGAAGGACAGGGGGTGTCATTTTACATGCTCTGAGTAACCTAGAAGGTGGCTAGTATAACAGCAGGTTGTAACAGGTCAGAGTAGCAGTAGGATGTAAAGGCCATCACTTAACTGTGTCAGTACTTACAACAATTCAGTGTGCTCCATTTAGTAGCATATTACCAGAAAACATAACTGTATGAGGAACAGAGCAGACATATGGGGAGGAATGCTGGACATCATGCTAAAACATGTACAGTGAGAGGTGTGAAGACTGTCACCCTTTGCATCGTGAGCCACCATGTACCCAGTCCCCAGTCACATCATACTTACAACCACTTAGAGCAGGAAATCTGGACAAACCCATGAACAGAAATGGTACAAAGACCCAACTATAAGGAGAAGGATTAACAATAGTCATAGGTGACTCTATAGTCAGGCACACTGATGTTCCACTCACCAGGCTGAACAAGGAGAAAATTACAGTGAGCTGCCGGTCGGGTGCCAGGATCCACCACATAACTCATGCACTCAAGTCACTCCACAACAAGTACAAATATGACTCTGTCATTGTCCATGCTGGAGTGAATACCTTGAGACAAACCTCCCTGGACTACATGAAAAGAGACATGGAAGAGCTCTTGGATCATGTGGCCCAGGCAGGTATGACCCTAGCCCTGAGTAGCATCTTGCCTTCACCTAGAATGATACCACAATATAAGGACAAAATGATTGACTTCAACAATTGGCTAAGCTTCTGGTGTCATTCAAAGGGGATCCAGTATCTGTCTGCCTGGGACGACATGATCGACAGACTACAATGCTTTGCCAGAGATGGTCTGCACCTGTCGCCCCTGGGATTCAGGTTACTGGCAAAGGCTCTTGCCACCCCTATAGTGCCTTTTTTAGGCAAAGTTCAAAGGACAAAACCACCATCGTAACAGGTACAAGCATGCAAAATATGAAGGTAATGCTACTCAATGCTAGAAGTGTAAACCCCAAAATGCATTCTCTCGAGGCACTCCTAAAAATGGAGAACAGTGATATCTGTGCAGTAACTGAGACCTGGTTCAAGGCTCCAGAGAGCACCCCTGCAATTCTAGGCTACAACTCTTACCACACTTTTCGGCCACCAAACCAGGATCAAAACACTAAAGGTGGAGGAGTGTCCATATTCACCAAGGATATTCACACCACCAAGTTAGTTGCCCAACACAATGTGTCTGAAATTCTCCAGGTGCAACTAACACTAGGTAAGACTTCAATCCAAACTGTAGCGTGCTACAGATCCCCCACCATGCCCCAAGATTTTCACTACACCTTTCTAAACATACTGGAAAATATTAATATACAACCAAACACCCTAATACTGGGTGATTTTAACTACTCTGCCATTAACTGGGAAAACTACTCGTGTACCAACACCTTTGCCCAATGGTTCTTGGAATTCATACTTTCCAATGCCCTGGATCAACTAATCTATTGTCCCACCAGGGTCTCCAACATCCTAGACCTGGTCATTACCAACATGGGAAATTGATGCTCCACACCTTGGTCAGCCCCTCGTTGGTCAGATCAGACCATAAGCTAATCACCCTTAATATCCACATCCCACCCCCTCCCCCCAGTAAGGAAACCTACATAAAAAACTTCTCCAAAGCAAACTTCATGCTACTCAAGTCAGAAGTGACAAACTTCATGACACCCATGCAGACGGGAACTGAACGTTCGACTGCTGATTCCTACACTAAGGCACTGTATGAGCACATCCACTCATGCATGAATCGTGCCATCCCAAATAGAACCAAGATGCTCTCCTCCAAAAAAAGGAAGCCAATCTGGTTGTCCCCTGCCATTTACAACAAAAGGAAGAAACTGTTGCAGAAAAGAGGAAAATCCCAGGATGCAAAAAACTCCCTTACCAGCCTCAGTAAGCAGCTGAGATCCCTCATAAAATCCTCCAAAGCTAGTTATGAAAATAAAATTGCAAAAGATTCCAAAGACAGCCACAAGGCATTCTATAACTATGTCAAGAATCTAAACGGCAATGCTCAGATCTGCTCAGAGCTACAACAGAATGGCATTAAATATACTCATCCCAAGGATATTACCAATATCTTGGCAGATCGTTTCAGTGCCAGCTTCACCCCCCTCTCATCCTCTAAATGGCCCATCTCAATACTGGAAGATTGCCAAATACCGGTAATAACGACCACACAGGTAAACAAACTCACTCTCCAAAGCTAAGAATACAGCATCCATGGCACCAGATGACATCCCGGGCTGTGTACTACATGAACTACGAAATGAACTGGCACCTCACCTAAGTGTCATGTTTAATCATACCCTCACCTCAGGCTTCATGTCCACTGAGTGGCACACAGCTACAGTTATCCCACTCCACAAGGGGGGGATCCACCTTGGATCCCGTGAACTGCCGCCCCATCAGTCTGACGAGCCTGATCTGCAAGGCCATGGAACGTATTATCATGGAACTTATAAGCAAAGACATTGGCAACCTTAAAACACTGGACCCCACCCAGTTTGGGTTTGTGAAGGGCCGATCTTGTCTCCTGAACCTGATTGACTTCTTCAAATCAGTCTCCAGAGCCGTGGACGAGGGTAAGGCAGTCCACACAGCTTATCTGGACCTCGCAAAGGCCTTTGACACCATCCCCCACTCTGGAATCATAGATAAACTTACTAAGCTGGGTATTAATACCTACGTCACTCTATGGGTTGCTTACTGACAGAACCCACACAGTAAAAGTAGCTGACTCCAAATCCAGCTCCAGACAAGTGACAAGTGGAGTACCTCAGGGTTCAGTCCTGGGACCTCTCTTGTTTGGCATCTACTTCTCTGAAGTACAGGCCAACACTAAGGGACTCTGGCTAACAAAGTTCACAGATGACTAAAAACTGGGAGCCATTATTGAATCCACAAATTATGTTTATACTCTACAAAAGGGCCTTACAGAAACAGATGCATGGCGCCAGAGCCATGGGCTCAAGCTCAATGCCAAGAAATGTATAGTTATCCCCTTTGGGAAAAAACATGTACCCGTGAATTACCACATAGGTGCTAGTACACTAAACACTGAAAGTGTGATAAGATACTTAGGGACACAGGTGGACAGTGGTCTCAACTTCAATGAACACATTGCCACAACAGTCAGGAAATCTTTATATGTGGCACACCTCATCACTAAGGGCTTTTCATCCAGAAAAAAGGAGGTCATTGTCCCACTATACTCATCCCTCAATAGACCCATTATAGAATACAACACCCCATTTGGTATGTACCTCTCAAGACATCTGCAACAACTGGAAAGGCCACAGAAATACCTCACTAACAGAATCACAGGCCTAAAGCAGATGCTCTATGCTGACCGCCTTAAAAAACTTCATCTATACTCTGTCGCATATTGCCTACTCCAAGGTGATCTCTGCTTACTATACAAGGCCATGTCAAACCCAGAGCTGTTGGACATGCTAGGGATCTAAACCTTGTCATCACAATAAAGAAAACATGCTGGAGGGATAGGTTCCTGACTCAGGGACTCCCCAGACTCTGGAATAGACTGCCCATACATGTCAAGCAGAGCACCTCTTTGGCCCTCTTCAAAAGGAACCTTGATGATTGGATGGGAGAAAGGAAATTCACTCCAGGGACCACGTCAGTCGCCCTACTAGACAGGGGTCCAGGGAAGTAAAAAGTGTGGGAAGAAATAGCCAGGGAAGTGTTATGGCTAGGCTTCTATAGGCCCTAGGGCCGATAGCTTAGTACCAACCTATGAACCTATGAACTACTGGCCAGACAAATGTAGAAAGTTCAGAGAATAACAGGTCATGCAATAACATGGGTTTCCTGGTGTGTATGGAGTCAGTAACTCAAATGTCTTGCATCATGTCCTAATGTCAATCTATAATGATTTGCTACTGATGTACCAGAAAATCACAATGCTATGTAAAATGTAGCATGCATATGATGCAAAACTCTGTACATTCTATTGCAATCTATACAGTTGATAGGTGTAAGTCATGTAATACATTCAGCACACAGCTGGGGAATCCCTCAGACAAAATATCAGGGAGGTGCTGGACTGTTGAGTCAGGTGCAGCAGCCAATTACCTGCAGCACACAAAATCCCGGACTGGAGTACAGGTAGGTCTGGCCTGGAGTCAGCTTGTAAGTACTGACAGTCACACTGGGCATGCCCCTACACTTGGCTAAAACACAGCTACACCTAAGTTGACATCCCTGATTTTTATATATATATATATATATATATATATATATATATATATACACATATATAGGTCTACTTTGAAACATCTAAAACCCATAACATCTAACTTCATAACATTGAGATAAGAACATCTAAAACCCAAAACATCTAAAACCCATAACATTGAATTTCATAACAGCTAACACTACAAATCACAAGAAAATAACATCCCCTCCACACATAACAATACCAGACTACCAAACACACTTTTTACTACATTTATGAAGGGGGGCAATCCCCCCTGCAACCCCCATGTGGGGGGCTCCACCCCCCACCCCCATAATTTAAATATACCAACTCCAACATCGCACTACAGTGGGAAAAAGTTAATTTCCTAACCCCACTGTATCAAGCCCCACCTGCAAAAATAGTAAAAAGTGTGTTTGGTAGTTTGGTGTCATTATATGTTGTTATATCTGGAGGGGATGCTGTTTTCATGTGATTTGTACTGTTAGATGTTATGAAATTCAATGTTATGGGTTTTAGATGTTCTGGTCTGAATGTTATGAAATTTGATGTTATGGGTTTTAGACATTTTGAAGGGGACCCATATATATATATATATATATATATATATATATATATATATATATATATATATATATATATATATATATACACACACACACACACACACACACACACACACACACACACACACACACACACACACACATGTATATGTGTGTGGGGATTTATGAATATGCACACCTACACACAGAATGCTGGTTTTATCTGCACCTTGACACACAACAGTTGTCTGATGGAAACAGACCAAGGGCATATAATGACATAATCCACCCAACCACAGAACCCTGTGCCTGTGGAATGTCACCCTGTAGACAGACAATGGTGAGCAGGTGTAATGTGCAATGGCTTCAATGCAGGACTTGGACAGGCTGTATTGAAACTGGCCAATTGCCACCTAGCAACATGCAACCAGACAGAAATGGTGATACTGGTAACCATACACACATAGCAGGGGTATTAACAGGTATGCCACTGCTAGGATGCTAGGGCACTAGATACAATAACAGCATGAAGCAGGTTTACTCTGCAGGCCACACATACTGTGTAATACAAGGCCAGTTTGCGTAGCCCACAAGTACTGTGGCTGCAACCACATGTACACCAGATGTAACCAGTGGTGTGTGCAATAAGTACTGTGAGCTATAATGTGCAATAGTAGGTAGGTAGGGTTTCTAATCTCACATCAGCCACCTTGTGAGTGTGTGTGTGTGTGTGTGTGTGTGTGTGTGTGTGTGTGTGTGTGTGTGTGTGTGTGTGTGTGTGTGTATGTGTGTGTGTGTCTGTGTGTAGATATTTCCCTTACAGCAATGCAGATATGCCCATCTGGCCTATGTCTGTGCAATTGGCAATCATTTTATGGCCCTGTGACTAGCATCCTCCTCAACACTGACCTCCCTGTCAACACCTGCTAATGTCATCTACCTTAACAGCACTGGCTGACAACCTCAAAACAGATAAGCTTGCGCATACAATAAGTACTTAGTGCTCTCTTGTATACTAATAGGTAGGTAGGGGTTCTAATCTTGCAACAGGCAACTGTGTGTGTGTGTGTGTGTGTGTGTGTGTGTGTGTGTGTGTGTGTGTGTGTGTGTGTGTGTGTGTGCGTGTTTGTAAATATATCCCCTTGCAGTAGTGTACACATGCCTGTCTTGCCTATCTCTGTGCAATGATTATACATTTTAAGGCTCTGTGATTACCTGCCATCCTCCCAATTGGCCTCCTTTACTAGGCCTGCTGATGTCATCCACCGTAACAGCACTGGCTGACAATCTCAAAACAAATAAGCTTCGTGGTGTATGCAATACGGACTTAATGCTATAGTGTATACTAATAGATAGGTAGGGTTCCTAATTTCAATAAGGGCAACTCTGTCTGTATGAGTGTACAAATATATTCCCATGCATCAAAACACATATGGCCATATGGGTGTACAATTCTCATGCATTTTACTGCTCTGACACTAGCTGCAGGCCCTAAATAGCCTACATATACCTAGGCATAAATGCTATCTGCCACCACCTACATTTTTATGTAGAGAACACCCAGGTCACACGTATCAAGGGTAGCAGGCATGGTCACAGGGTATGCATGCATGATTATGCTGACTGCCCCCATTGCTCCTGACATACTGTTCTACAGACATGCACCTAGGTAACCACACATATATACAGCCGAACCTTGCTGATGTCATATGTCTGCTGTGCTGCCATGCCATCCTGTGCTGTTTTATTGCGCCAAGTCTCCATAGCTTAGCCACTTAGAACCCTGGAACAGAAACATACACAGTTCTGAGAGACACCTGTCATTCTGCAACACTACTGCTCATCTAACAACATGCAACAAAGGTACACAAACTTTGATGTGTACTCATGACACATGCCAGCATACAGCACCTGTCATGGTATAATACTACCACACTACAAAACTACATGTAATGTAATATAGTAATCCTGTGCATCAGACATATTTGCATGTCCATTAATCGATGGTATGGATGGCAAGGATGTGGCATAGGTATCGTCACATGCACAGGGTGTGGCGTGGGGGTGCCAGAGGCCTAGGCTGTGCCAAACAATTGACAGCATGTGTGTGAGTCAGGAAGGGGTGCTGGCTAGCTGGGACATGAAAAGGTGCCATGTGTGTCTGCTGATGACCTGCATGTGACAGCAATGTTTGAGTTTATGCATGTAAACAGTCAAGCCCAATGCTAGCCCTACATGTGGGCATGTTGGACAGCTGTGGACCATAAATGGCAGAGTGGGCAGTTCACAATCTCTGGCCATGAACAAGTGAACTGGTTCTGCCAGGAGTGAGCACTGGCACCACCATGGCCAGGGTCAGATGCGGTGCTAGTAGCAGATGATGACTGCTGTGTGCTGGGCCCCTGTCTCCCACGGAACCACTCAGGACCACATGCCCATGGCCTGCTATGTCATGCTGTGGACAACGTACTCCCTTCTGTAATGCTGTAGGTGCTGCTACTATGGGAGCGTGAGTGTGCATGGCCACATGGACTCTCAGCAGATGGTGTTGCTGACCTACATCCACGTGTCCAATGCCTGACTCCAACCAGATGTTCCAGCACAGACAACATGCTGTCAAGGACTGACAAAATCTCACCCCAATGTCTGTCCACTACATCAGTAAAACAATTCATGGCATCACCATTGTGATGGAGGGAGTCACGGATGTCAGACTGTGCTGCAGCCATAATCCTGAGCATCCATCTGGTGCTGCATTCGGAACGTGCCTGTGCCTCCATGATGGACCGAAACATGAGTCGAGTGAACCGTGATGTGACACCTGTGACAGGTGGTGGATGGGCAGCAGTCCTCCTTCAAGCACCCCTGTCAGTCTGCCTGTGTGGGACCTCACCAGCTCTCTGGCTATGGCCATTGTCTACACTCATAGGTTCATAGGTAGGTACAAGGCTATTGTATCTAGGGCCTATACAAGCCCAGCTAAAAGTTACCCTGGCTTTCGCCACCCAAGAAAATTATTTTCATGTGCCCCTGTCGAGCAGAGCCACAGAGGTGATCCCCAGGGTGAATTTCCTATTTCCTATCCAATCATCAAGATTTTTCTTGAAGAGTGCTAATGAGGAGCTTTGCTTGATATAGAAAGGTAGTTTGTTCCAGAGTGTGGGAAGTCTCTGGGACAGGAATCTATGCTGCCAGCATGTTCTGTTTATTGTGGTGACAAGGTTTAGGTCCCTAGATCATGTAGCTCAGAGGGATTGGGATTTCTTTAAGTGGAGCATGTCCAACAGCTCTGGGTTTGACATAGTTTTGTATGTCAGGCAGAGATCGCCTCTGAGTAGGCGATATGTGACAGGGTAAAGCTGGAGGTTTTGAGACGATCTGCATAGGACATCTGTTTTAGGCTGGTAATCCTCTTTGTGAGGTATTTCTACGGCCTTTCCAGTTGTTGTAGATGTCTTGTGAGGTACATACCGAAAGGGGTGTTGTACTCTATAATGGGTCTAATGAGTGACGAGTAGAGGGAAGAAATGACCTCTTTTTTCCTTGATGAGAAACCTTGTGTGATGAGGTGTGCCACATAGAAGGATTTCTTGACTACTGTGGTGATGTGATTATCAAAGGAGAGACTACTGTCCACCTGTGTCCCACAGACTCTTATCACACTTTTGGTGTTAAGTAGACTACCACCTATGTGGTAGCTCATGGGTACAGAGTTTTTACCAAAGGGATGACAATGCACTTTTTGTCATTGAGCTTGAGGCCATGGCTTTGACACCAGGCATCTGTCTCATTGAGGCCCTTTTGTAGGATGTCCACATCATTAGGAGTTCCAATTATGGCTCCTAGTTTCAGTCATCAAACTTCATTAGACAAAGACCTTCTGTGTTAGCCTGTACTTCAGAAATGTAGATACCAAACAGGAGAGGATCCAGGACTGAACCCTGTGGTACTCCACTTGTCACTGGTCTGAAGTCAGATTTGGAGTCTGCTACTTTCACAGTGTGGTTCTGTCAGTGAGCCAGTTGGCAGCCCAACTTGTGACATAGGGATTTATACCTAGTTTAGTGAGTTTATCTATAATTCCAGAGTGGGGTATGGTGTCAAAAGCCTTGGCAACACCCAGATAGGCTGCATGAATCACCTTACCCTCATCTACGGCTTTGGTGACTGCTTCAAAGAAGTCTATCAGGTTTAGGAGTCATGATCTGCCTTTTACAATCCCAAACTGGGTGGGGTCCAGAGTTTGGAGATTACCAATGTCTTTGTTTAAAAGTTCCATGATGATACGTTCCATGGCCTTGCAGACCAGGCTTGTTAGGCTAATGGGGCAGTAGTTCCCGGGGTCCATGGTGGCTCTCCCTTTGTGGTGTGGGATAACCATCACTGTGCACCATTTAATGGGCACAAAGCCTGAGGTGAGGCTATGATTAAACATGGTGCTTAGGTGGGGTGCCAGTTCATTCTGTAGTTTATTCAGAACGCAGCCTGGGATGTTGTCAGGTCCCATGGATGCTGTGGTCTTGGCTTTGGAGAGTGTGTTTTTTACCTGTGCAGCCATGATTACAGGAACTTTGCATTCTTCCGGTATAGAGATGGGCCCTTTAGGGGGTGGGGGTGGGGGTAAAATTAGCACTGAACCTATCTGTCAGGATGTTGGCAATATCAGTTGGTTCTGTATATTTAGTGCCATTGTGCTGTAACTCAGAGCAGATCTGAGTGTTGCCATTGAGATTCTTGACATAGCTATAGAATGCTTTGTTGTTTTCTTTAGAATCAGTGTCAATTTTGTTTTCATAACTAGCTTTGGAGGATTTTATGTGGGATCTCAGCTTCTTACTGAGGCTGACCAGGGAGCTCCTCCAATCATGGGATTTTACTTTTTTTTGCAACAGTTTCTTTCTTCTGTTGTAGTGTTTTATTATGGCAGGGGACCACCAGGCTGGCTTCCTTTTTTTGGAGGATAGTATCTTGATTCTGTTAGGGATAGCATGATCCATGCATTTGTGTAAGTGCTTATAAAGTGCATTTGTGCAGGATTCAGCAGTCGTACCTCTATTGTCTGCCCGCATGGGTGTCCTGAAGTTTTACACTTCTGACTTAAGAAGTGTGAAGTTGGCTTTGGAGAAATCTTTTATGGTGGTTACCCTAATGATGGGTGGGGGCGGGATGTGGATGTCTAGGGTGATTAGCTTGTGGTCGGATCTGACCAACGAGGAATTGACCTCTGGTGTGGAAAACTGGTCACCCATGTTGGTAATGACAAGGTCTAAGATACTGCTGCCCCTGGTGGGGGTGTGGATAATTTGATCCAAGGCGTTGGAATTTATGAATTCCAGAAAATGTTGAACAAAAGAGTTTGTACATGAGTAGTTTTCCCAGTTAATGGTGGGGTAGTTGAAATCACCCATTATTATGGTGCTGGGTTGTACCCTAATATTTTCCAGTGTATCAAGAAATGAGGAGTGGGAATCCTGGGGCATGGTGGGGGATCTGTAGCAAGTTACAATTTGGATTGCGGTCTTGCCCAGAGTTAGTTGCACTTGGATAATCTCAGATGCATTATGATGAGCAACTAGCCTGGAGGTGTGGATATCCTTAATGAATATGGACACACCTCCACCTTTAGTATTTTGGTCCAGGTTAGGTGGCCGAAAAGTGTGGTATGAATTATAGCCTGGTAATGCAGGGGTGCTCTCTGGAGCTTTGAACCAGGTCTCTGTCACTGCACAGATGATGTTCTCCATTTTAAGGAGTGCCTCGGGTGAACGCATTTTGAAGTTTAGACTTCTAGCATTGATTTTGAGATTTAAAATTCTAGCATTGAGTAACATTACCCTCAGATTTTGCTTGCTTGTACCTGTTACAGTGGTGAATTTGTCATTTGAACCTTGCCTAAAAAGGCACTATAGGGGTGGCAAGAGCCTTAGCCAGTATATGAAATCCCAAGGTTGACAGGTGCAGGCCATCTCTGACAAAGCATCGTGGTCTGTCGGTCATGTCATCCCAGGCAGACAATGACTGGATCCCCTTAGAATGACACCAGAAGCTTAGCCAATTGTTGAAGTCAATCATTTTGTCCTTGTACTGTGGTATCATTCTGGGTGATGGCAGGATGCTACTCAGGGCTAGGGTCATACCTGCCTGGGCTACAAGATTGGAGAGCTCCTCCATGTCTCTTTTCATGTAGTCCAGGGAGGTACATCTCAGGTCATTCACACCGCCATGGACAATGACAGAGTCATACTGACATAATGACAGACTCACTGATGCCATAGTTGTCACACTGTCCTGTTTGATGTTGCCACACCTCTGACTGTCCGATATCTGTGGCCTTAGGGGACTGGGTATGTGTGGGTATACAGACTGTGTGTGGGGACAAAAGGGGAGGAAGTGGAATGTCAACCTATGAGACAGATTCAGCTCCCAACAACCCAACCTGTGCCTCAGCATGGCCGCCATCATCATTGGAGTCCAATCAGACACTGACATCAGGTTGTGAGTGGGGCACACTCAAACCCCCACATTCACCTGTGAGGAGGAATGCAAAATAAGTACATTACTACCTGCACTATTATGTATGGTAATCCACACACACACACATAAAGCTGAGAAGCCACAACTACATTACACATACATCTTATTTCTGATCCCATGGACAACACGCAAACAGACTACAACATACACAGACAAAGCAGGTCATTTATAACATGCACTGCAGCTACATCCAGTTAATGTTGCCACTAGTATACACCTGTGAGATAAGCAATATGTCAGTGTATCTGATAGACCTATACCTAAAACACACTGCACCCATCATGAGCATACTATGCCAGTTATAGTATCACTGCCTCAGGTATGTACCATCTCCATATTTTGTGTGAACAGGCATCTGTGAGTGATTGCCTCCTGTATAGCAGACTGCATAGACCTTCTCAAAAATAAGTGCAAATGTGTTACTGCTACTGCAAATACACAACTGTGATTACCCATTCAGTGCACTTCAGTTAACCCATCAGAAATGGAACATGCAAGTATTGAACTCTGGCTAACCATAACAGTTGTGCCTAGAACAAAATGGCAGCCTTTAACATTTTTAGGGTATATATTATTTGTAAAACAAGGGTATTTCACTTACCAGGTACAGGACCTTGGACTCCGGCCACACCTGATGTACCTATGGAAATGTAAGGGAGAGGTACTGTCAGCAATACCAAATGTGGCATTGTTACAGGGTAATATGTGCATATATCAATACGTACAGTAGCTAAAGTGATGCTGCCTACATTGCTGACATTCTGAGTATGTGTGCACAACTGTGTATTAAAATCAACCCCCCCACCCACTGCAGAGAGACCTGACACCCATGTACTGGTATGCAGAGGCTGCTACAATGACTGATACAGTATTACAGTGATGAACACAGGAAGCCTACCTGGACTCTCCTCTGATGTAGATTCTGTGATACCCACCTCCATGATATATGGGGTGATGGATGTTTGGGAGCCGGTGGATAAATCCAGATTTGCCAGGAATTATTCTGTGACCAAGAGTGGTCATTCTGCTGCAGGCTCTCCACTGGTGTCAGCATGGTCCCTGGCCACAGCGGCAGCCCTTTGCCATGCAGCATAGACCATATCTGTTGCTCAGTGTTGGACCTGCTCATAGGTTCTGTCCTGTAGTCCTATTTGGTTGGCTGCTGTGAAAAGGTCAGCCCACAGTGCCGCACACTGATCACGATGCTGGTGACTCCTGGACAGCAGAATGTTATAATGCAGTCTGAGGCCATCCAGGATAACATTGTTTTCAGTGTCTGAAAATGGTGGGTGCCTCCATCGATACATCCTTCCTGAAAGAGATCAAGAGGGGAACACATCACAGGACCAGATATGTGGATATCCACTATGTACAGACCCTGCACAACCAAAATGGCCTGCACTATCCACTGCTACCTCCCATGTCATATCACGGAGTCTATCAACACACTATGTATGTGGCTATCACCAACATAGTAGCAGACAGAGTGTGTTGTATGTCTCCACACCCATCAATGGCATCTACTGTGGTGTGTCCCCTATGGGAAAACTCCCACTGCTATGTCATAAAGCCACTGTCAGGCAAATAGGTGTGTGTTATTGCAAGTATATGGGGACAGTCCAGCAACACCAGTGTTCCACAATGACAGCAATGCAAACCTGAGGTAGTATATCTTCCCTGTAGGTGTCATTACCTCTCCAGTACACAGATGTTTGTGGAATGTGTACGAGTGCCTGATATATGTGGTCCTGTTGGCACAAACATGTGGATGTCTGGCAAATGGTTGGGCAATAATTGATGGTTGTTGTCAGAATATAGAGAATCTGGCTGTGACATGCCAGAGTCCTCAGAAAAAATGTATGCTACAGTAATATCTGTTAGTCTGTTCATACTCTTACTTTGCATGACCAATATGTACACTCTGTCGCTGAGGTTGGGCCTGTGCCCCCCCACTAATAATGGCTATGACCTGAATTCCTGTTGTAGGGGATTGCCAGGTATGTTAGCCATAACTCTCAAGTGATGAGGTATGAATGTTGACAAAACAGTGACCTAGTCAGAGTACATCAGGGACAGTCAGGAACACCTTTACAATGTCTGAACCATTCCTATGTGACATTCACAGACTGACAGGAGCTGAATGACAGTTCATCATGTGATATGTCAGCTGTGCCACCCTTACTGTCAATATGTCTAACTCACAATCCAGTAGCTTTCATACAGGAGCCAACCATTGTAGAAGGGAGTGAGAGGGCCACCGCTGTGATGTAATTCACAGCAGGCACAGTTGAGAGGCATGACTGTAGCTGTTGGACAGCAAAATATCACCAACTTGTCATTCCCATAGAAGTACTACAGGCCTACTGTTGTAATCCCTATTCCCCATAACTGCATCCTTCCATCTGTGTCCCATTATATGGAGACTTGTATGACATACCTGGTAGAGTGACATAATCCTTTTGTGAAGAAATCCTCAAAAACAAAGTTTGCTAAATTGTATTCTGTCTTGGTAAAGCAACTTACAGACTTGTTTTCCATAGGCAGTTGCTTGTCTTTTATAGGTCATGCTCATTAACATGTAATTGCCTGGGTACCAATCCGTGGATCAGACTTGCTAACTACATCCAAAACAGCTAGGTTGCACTTTCATTAGCCAATGACATGGTGCCACAGTGCAATATTTAAGGCCTTCATGTAGGCCTTGACCCATTTCTTAGTCTTTCAGATGGACATTAGTGAAGTGTGGAGACTACAGCATCACAGAGGGTAGGTACAAATATTGCCCATTGTTGAGATTTATGAGGTATTTCCACAGTTTTGCATGTTATGTTTGGCCACTGTCAAATGACATTGTGATTATCTGACAGCTCAGTGTTAGACATTGTGGGTTGATGTCAGTAAAGGGGAAGAGACATGTGAGTGTCAGACGTCATACCCATCAGAATATACATGCTGTTGCAGTAGCTGCTGTTCTATCAGGTCACTATGTTTGTAGGGCAAACTGTGAATCATGTCCCTGTCACTGGACCCTTGCACCCCACTTTTATGTCTGGGTTTTGTCTGGATCTCTTGTTCTAGGGGGTTGTGAGGTATGGTAGGTATGTAGTAGGTAGCTTAACATACACCTGCATATGTTGCAGACCATAGCCACTCCTGCATCCTAGGAGACATGGGGCGAGTGTGAACACTTTGGAGGACAGCAAGCTGTATGTGTCACTGAGGGAGCAGTGTCAGCTTTGTCATTGCAGCAGAGCCAGGGTGAGGGTACCTATAACAGTCCAGTTGAGGCATGTGCTTAAGGTACATCTGTTATGTAACAGTGCCAACCAGAGAGTAGTAGGCAACATATAGGTAGGCTATATGAATATGTGCAGTGTGTCCCTACCTACAGGCCTTTGACTTGCAAACATGGGTAGCAGTTAATTCAGTAGCAGCAACCTGTTATGGTTAAAATTGCATGACTCAGTCATTATTTGCTGTATTGACAAGAATGTAATTGAAGTGCAACAGACTGGATTCAAACCCAAGACTGTGGGTGGCAAAATGTACTGTGTGCCAGGCATTTAACAAATGGAGCTACTGAGTCAGTGCTGCAGTAGTTGCATTTGCAAGATATATGTGTATGCATACAGTCTGTGATACAGGATTTGCATTAGCATGTGTTTTGTGAAGGATATGAAGTGTGACACTCAAATTTCTGTCATGATTTTCTAACTTCAGCCTTTAATGAGTTGCCAGTACTTTACACGACAGATATGTTTTTTTGTGAAAACTGTACCAAAACTAGGGGGCATTTGCAGATAGACAAGACAGCACACGGGGATGGTGTGTGACACATGTGGGTGTAAACAACTTGGATGGGGAGGGTGTTGTGGAATCAGAGGTACATGTGCCTCCAGGTGGTAGCAGTGTGACTGAGATCCCCACCCATGGGCAGTCAAACCTGCTCTTTGACTACCCCATAGGTGGCTGTGCTGGAGGCTGGGTGCCAAGACCCTCAGGCCCTACCAGGTTGCCGAGTCTGCCCACAATCTTTTCATAACTCCTATGCACAATCCTGCACACCATGGTCGGTAGTTGATCCTGGGTGACAACCCCCCCTCCGCTCCCACTCCCAGGGGGGATGGGTCCCATCCCCTGAGGCAGTTCCACCCAAAGGTGGTGCAGGGCCAGCAGAAGGGCACCACTGGCTTGGGTTCCAGATGAACTGGTACCCAGTGCCATGGCTGGCTGTGGTAGGGTAGGTGGATCACCAGAAACCGGCCTCCCCAGATGTGCTGTGGATATGCAGGTACAGCAATAAACATAGGTGAGTTATGAACAAAAGCAGTATTAGTAATAAGAGCATGCCAGAACATTGTACATAACCCCATTACAGTTAAATGCAGATTACATGAAACACAACAATAAATAACAGACCAGTCAGTATATTAACAGCATGCCAATAACAGTTACAGCATAAGGCCAACAAAAAAGGTAATTTGACAAGATATGTTAATATGCAACCATTGTAATACATAACATTAATAAAACACATGACCAAAATACAGTTTCTGGAGCAACATATGTTAATAGTAAACCATAACCAATATATAACAATAATAAATATGTGAAGATAAAGGGTGGGAAGAGAGAGAAATACAGTCCATTAATACCATCATGGGCTATATTTTGTTGACAACAGTAATGTTATCTACTCTACTCGTCTGTCCTTTCTTTATGTGTAAATGTGCCCTATAGCTGCTGTAGCACATACATTCCTCTCAGGCTATCAGCATGGGATAGTATGGGCCAAGCAGTAACACCTGCAGATACACAACTACAAAGACCATGTGCACATTACGTGGACCTATATAACTACCAAGAAGTACTGAGGGCTAATGTACTAATAATTTGATATTGACATATGAATCATGTAGATGATACATCTGTGACAGAGGGATTACACAACAGCCATTACAATCTGTGACAGTGTGACACTTGAGAGACATGCATGTGTACAATACAGAGAGTACACAACTAGCATGCTGTGCTTGGCAGGCATGGGGATCATACCTAATATCACTGACTGCAGGGGACATATACATCACATGCAGTAACTGACTGCATCGACCTTTACAAGACACTCCAGGAGTACAGCCAAACCTTCATTACACATTTTATTTCTTTTATCTTATTATAGTTTGTTATTACTGAACCTGTTTCCTTTATTGTCTGGATAAGTAGCATATTCGTGAGAATGATTTCAACAGTGTGTGACATCTGAACAAACAAGTATTTACACATACTAGGGGCTACCTCACCCATTTACCAGTAGTCCCTGTGCAGAGAATATCTGTCATCATAACATATATAATTCTAATGTACATGGAACTGGATTCGAACCCTGGTCTGCATCTAGCAAGATGTACTTTATACACAGCATTTAACAATCTGAGCTATTGAGTCACTACTGATGCCTACCTGACTGATTTTGTCCTAGAGCTAAAGTGGAAACAAACTATGACCTGCTACTAATACCACAGTGTTATAATACAGTGCAGTGACAGTTGGACATAGCTGCATGAAATGCAATCTTAGTGACACCATGCACATCATCATATGCAGTGTCAATTCACTCCAACCACCAGGCCGAGATAGAGAAGACAGGATTAAAGAACTTAGTTTTTATAATTGTGGGTGGGATCAGACTAGATAATAACAGCAGGTGATTTTCTCAAAATTACTGTCTGTGTATGGCCACAGTGGTGCAGCGGTTAGCATTGTCACATCACAACAAGAGGTCCTCCCGTTCGATTCTCGGCTGGAGCACCTTCAGTGTGGAGTCTGCATGTCCTCCCCGTGGTTGAGTGATGTATAAAGACGTGCAGGTAGGTGCGTGCATGAATGGTTGTGCCTTCTTTGAAGGCTGAGCATCGGGCTGGCAACTTGGCATTGTAAAAATCCACTGCCAATCATTAGCGGACAGGAGTTCCACTGTGGTGACCCCTAACTGGGAAAAGCCAAAAGACAATACTTTACTGTCTGTGGGTTACCTTTTCATAAACAGTGTATAATCAAAGGGTCCAAGAACTGATACAGATTGAACTCCCATAAGTACAATGAGGTAGCCATTGTGTTGTATATGAATACACTTGCTGAATGATGTCTAAATAATCGGAAGAACAGTTTAAACTGGATAGCCCAATGTCATGAGCTTTATTCTCACTTAAAAGGAGGAGGTGCTAAATAAAGTAACATCAGGATATGCGACATAAGTGAAATCCTGTTTTCCATACTTATTCATAGGTTGATAGGTACTTTCTTTTCTTCTTTTTTACTTTCTTTCTTCAGGTACGTAGATGAGTACAAGGCAATTGGTCTGCAGACCACTTCAAGCCTAGCCAAAAATCCCTATTTAAAACTTCCCTCTAGGCTCATGGAGGGCAAGACAAGCTAGACCTGGAGAGAATTTGAGGCTGCCCATTTAGTTATCTAGGCTTACCTTGAAGATGGCAAGGGTGCTACTCTGCTTGTAATGTTGTGGAAGTTTGTTCCAGAGATGAGGAATATACTGAGATATGAGTCTATCACACCAATGTGTCTTATTTATCTGCTGATGAAAGTTTATTTTAACTGAGTATCTGATGCATCATTAGTTCCGAGAAGGAATAGCAGATCAAATAGGATTGGATCTTTCATAGCATGAAAGGCCAGACATAGATCTCCATGAAGAAGTCCATAAGACACTGAGTACAGAGAAATAGCTGCCAATCTCTCCTGAAAACTATGATTTATGAAGACACTAATATTTTTTAGTTATGAATTTCTGAGGTTTCTCAAGTTGTGTGATACATTTAAAAATACATGTCAAAATGTGAATTATATTCAATAATAGGTCTGATAAGACATGAGTAAAGGAAAATTAAGATTTCTTTGGATCTAATGGAGTTGCCTGTGGAAATTTGATGGGTCAGATAACAGGCTTTCCAAACTCCTGTGGAGATACGATAGTCAAATGATAACATCAACAAGAGTACCCAGATCCCTTACAACAAGAGTACCCTGATCCCTTACAACAAGAGTACCCAGATCCCTTACAACAAGAGTACCCAGATCCCTTACAACAAGAGTACCCAGATCCCTTACAACAGTGTCTGATCTGAGGGATGCATCTCCCATATAATAAGTAACAATTTTTGTTTAGCAAAATTATCAATGTTACATTTTTTTCTACATTTAATTTGAGATCATTGTCCCTGCACCAATTGTTGACATGCCCTAAGCCATATTGGAGCAATTGTGAGCCTGATGAAGATTGAATAACAACACCCAACACACAGTCATCTGAAAACTTAGCTAACTATAGACTAGAAGTGCCAACATGAAGGTCTGAGAAATATATTCCAAATAGGAGAGGATCTCTGTGGTAACTGTTTTGCTTTCAGAAGTGGCACCTACTACCCTAACCACTTCAGTTTTGCAGACAGCCAGTTAACCATCCATTGAGCAATATAGAAATTTATATTCATAGTTTACAAGTCTCTCAATAATGCTTGCATGGGCAATAGTGTCAAAGGCCTAGGTCAGGTCCTGAATATGATGTATACACTGCATAACCATTATCAACTGCTTCACTTACTTTTTCAGAAATAAATTAATGAGGCTAAAGAGACAGGACCTTCCTTTGATAAAGCCAAATTGATGAGGGTCGAGGGTTAAGACATTTTCAATGTGCAGATTAATTAAATATGAGATGATTTACTCCATAGCTTTACATATGAGGCCAGTGAGACTAATGGATCTATAGTTACCAGGGTCAGTGGTTGGGTAAGCCTTGTGTAATATCATTACAATAGCTGTTTTCCAGGCATCAGGAATGTACCCAGTGGAGAGGCTTACGTTAACAATTTTATGTCGGGGCTCAGAAAGGCCATATTTGGCACTGATAATCAGATGACAGGTATATTGTCAGGGCCCATGGATGAAGTATTCTTAGTTTTAGAAAGGGCTGAGAGAACCTGTTCTATAGTAATTAAAGGGGGTGGCTGGGATCATGAAACCTGTGAGACAACTATAACTGTGGTGGAGAAAATTTGCACTGAATTTATTAGCTTGGATATTAGCTATATCCTTTGGGTCAGCGAGAGTACTTTTATTGTGGACTAACTCTGATTAGTGTCGGGTATTATTTTTTAACTTCCTTACATAGTCAAAGGTAGATCTGCAGTTATTTTTGGTTTTAGTGGCTATTCTAACTTCATATTCATCTTTCAGCTTCTTAATTGCTTCCTTAACCTCTTTGTTAGTTTGCGTAAATGTGCTCTTAAGGGAGGTAGAATGAGATCTTTTATAAGTGTTAAGCAATTTCTTTCTCTTGTTATACAATTTATTTCTATGGGTATTTCACCACAAAGGTTTGTTTCTAAACTTCTTATTATATTTACTGTGGATAAGGACTGACTTGTCAATACAACTATTTAAGTGGTAGTAGAAGTCAGAGGCACAGGTAGCAGCTTTCAAATAGGATACTTCAGAGGAGTATTACAGTAAAATGTATTTAAGTCAAGTAAGTGAAGAAGGTTTGCTTTTGAGAAGTCCCTGAACACAGAGATATTTCTTTCTTTCTTTATATTTCTTTACAGGGATAGTGCACTGATCAATACTCAGGCTCAACCCAAGTCACTCTGTATCCTTAACCTGCTAAAGATCCTTGAGGATCTTCTGAAGCGTAGCCATGCATTCCCAATACATTTCTAGCCCTGGTATTTGAAGTACAATTAATCCAGGGTCCTTTGTTTAATGAGTAAGAGCAACTCAACACAGGATCATTTTACCCCTGTCTACATGGGAAAAGGGAGCCAATCCAGGGGTGATATTAGGGTTCCCCATTCACTCATCCAGATTACATATGAGTAGTACTTTATTTTACATGGTGAGGAAGACAATCCCAGAGAAGTGGTGTTCTCTGGGAGATGAAACTATCCCTCTGGCATGTTCTATTTACATTGCAGAAAAGATTGACATCTCTTGGGGGGTTTTTTCTGCCACCATTGGACTCAATATAGACCTGAAAGGATGGAGTCAGTAGAAGCTATGTAGACGAGGCAGAGATCACCTCGCAGTATCCAATAAATTACCAAAAAGAGGGACAAGGCTTTGAGATGTTCAATGTAGCTTTGTGATTTAGGCACATAATCATCTGAATGAGAAAGCACTGTGATCACTCAAGTAGCATCAAGTGTTTGGACAAGTATATAACGAAGGGGGCATTATACTCAGTAATCAGCTTAATGACTGCAGAGTACAGTGGAATGATCATCTCCTTAGACCTGGATGTCATACCATTACTAATTAGCTATGCAATGAAACAAATTTCCTCACAAGTCTGGATATGTGGTAATCAAAAGATAACACATGGTCCACATGGGTTCCCAGGTCTGTCACTACTGGGTCAGTTTTCAAGGGAGTGTAGTCAGTGTGATAATGCGATAGTTCCAGGAGACATCATGCTTGCTAAGGGATACAATTGTACATTTTTGGTGTTTAGTTTTAGGCCATGATTTTGACATCAGTTATTTATTTGGGATAGGCCTTCCTGAAGGATCTTGGTATCTTTTGGAGAATTTATAATGGCACCAAGTTTGCAGTCATCCACAAGCTTGGTCAACCATAAGCCCTTAACTTAGTTTTGACCTCCAAAAAGTAAATACCAAAGAGGAGTGGCCCAATGACTAATGATGCTCTCCAAAGCTTTCAGATGAGGGAGACATATAAAAGTCTATAGTTGTCTGGGCCAGTTGATGCCCCCCCCCCCTTGTGCAGAGTGAGTGAATGTTGCACTCATCCAAATGTCTAGAAAACCCTGATTATAGGCTGATATTGAAGAGTATCTGTAGGGGACTTGACAGGTCATGTTTCAGGCTGACCAGTAGGCATTGTGGTATGTTACTAGATCATGTAGAAGCAATGATCTTGAACTAGGATAGTGCTTTTAGGACTTTTTCTGGGAAATTTGATAGAGGTGGGGGGGGCAGAGTGTGGGTGTTAGGATATGGTCTGGTAGTGTCTGAAGGAGGAGGGATGAAGTTAGAGTTAAATTTATCTGTTAGTAGATTGGCTCTGTCCTCAGGATTAAAGTATGCTATATAATTTATTATTTGCTTTGCATAGTTCTGTGCATTATTTCTGAGGTTTCTATAGTTTAAAAAGACTTTGAGATTACCCATAGCTGGCTATTTGTATCTCATTTCTAGCTTTGGTTGATTTAATCAAGGACCACAGTTCTTGTTTAGTTTAGCAAGAGTGTTTTTGGCATTTGGAGGGTTATATTTATTTTACATGTTTTGAGCTTTTTCCTTTTGTTGTAGAGCCTGTTTATATTTGGGTTCCACCATAGGAGTTTATTTTTAAATTTGACATTATATTTATTTCTGTGAGCAACAGATGCATCTATGCAGGTATTTACATGAGCATAGAATTTGGTAGTGAAGGATTTTTCATTCATAGAGGAATCATCACTGTGGAAGGGAATGTTGAGTTTCACCAGGTTGTCACTCAGGTTTATTATATTATTTTAGCATAATCTCTGAATACTGAGTTATATGATGCTTCTGTCTTTAGTCTTATGGTGAATATGACAGGTTTATGGTCCAGTTTGAATAGGGAAGATTTTATGACTGGCAGCTAACCCATACTGGTGAAAACTGAGTTCAAGACTTTGTCACCCATAGTAGGGCTGTGGAGTAGCTGGTTCAGTGAGTTTGTATTTATGAAGTCCAGAAATTTCTGGGTGTACATGTTTGTGGATATATAAGATTATCAGTTGATGGAGGCTGGTTGAACTTTCTAGAAGAATGGTGTTTGGCTGAATGCTTCGGGCTTTCAAACTAGTCAGGAGGCAGGTATGGACTATAGGGGAAATAGAATGGAGTCCCATAGATAGCTATAATCTGATAAGTTTTTTAATGTTAATTAGGAAATGGAAGAGTTTCAGGTCATTATCCTGCCTAATGAGTCTGCAGGTGAAATTCTGATTTACAAATATAGAGACCACTACCTTTAGTGCTTCAATGTAGTACTTTAGGTCTGAATGTGTGATTGGAATTGAACTCTTGGACTGATGGGGTGCTTTCAGCATTCTTGAAGCAAGTCTCCATGAGGATGTATATAGTGATACGTTCTATGGTCAGAAGTGCATCTAATAAGTGCAGTTTTATTTTTACGCTCTTGCATGGAGTAGCAGCACCTTCATAGTGTCTAAATTTCATCTTGTTATGTTGGAAGCTTTTACAGGCTGATTTTGCCTAAAAAAAGGCATAATGGGTGGATAAGGTTTTTGCCAATATATAATAGCCTTGAGGGGACAGGTGCAGACCATCCCTGGCAAAGCAGTTTGTACTATCTGTCATGTCCTCCCAGATATACACACACACACACACACACACACACACACACACACACACACACACACGCACACGTGTGTGTGTGTGTGTGTGTGTGTGTGTGTGTGTGTGTGCGCGTGTGAGTGTGTATGGGTGTACTGAAATTAAATGAAATACGCAAAGATTGCAAAGACTGATGTTTACAAAGTCAACCACAAAAAATTGATTTTGTAAACATTGATATGTCAATATGCATGTGACAGGTAACAATCTTATTGCATGCAAAACATAAACTTAAAAAAATAAATAACTAAAACAAGGGGAAGGCCCCCTGCTGTGCCTCCTACATCTCCTGCTAAATATATATACTAACTCCAGCATTTTGCAATCTTGGGGAAACTACTGCATACAAATATGTTTTTTGTAACATGTATATATGAGAGCCTTGCCTCCACTGACATTGAATACCTACATTTCTCACGCACTGTATCATTGCTTTAGGATTAGGTACTTGTCAGTATGTATGAGACAAGTTCTATATTGTCTCAGGATGCCTGTTTCCACTGAAATATTAGCAAAGACAGAAGGAAAGTGCAAATCCATGGTTCCAGATGTTTGTTTAGTGGACTGCAGTGAGGATTGCAGCTGATGGGGTTTACAACAGATTTGCTTAGATGTTATTTGGGTAACAACTACAATTTGAGGATAAACATGTGGAGCAATGCTAGTCAGAGACAGGACAGAGCACTGATTCCTTGACTAAATCTTTGCTGCAAGTGACAAATGAACAATACTAGCATTAAGGTGAGTGTTGAGTTGGTAACAACAACAACATTCTTTAGTAATTTGCTGCAAGTAGAAAGCATAGTAATTCGGTAAATCTAGACAGTGTACCATCTTTTCACAGCTTTAGTTGCAAATTTATGAAATGATGCATGTGCCTGTTATGACAGAAATCAGAGAAAAATATGTATAGAATATTTTATTTTCAGAATTTGATAAGCATTCTGAATTCTCAGCATGCGAATGAGACAATTCTAATTGATAATTTTAAGAAATTATATTAACCCTTTCAATAGACACAATGTGACTTTGCTCAGCTTGCAAGATGCTTGATTTGCAGGAAAAGAAATGTTTACTGCAGGAGAACAAATCCGGTACATTTAGCCTGGCTAAGCAAAATAATCCTCACTGGAAAGTCACTGAGCAAAATAATACATTAACATGTCATTATAGCTGATTATGCATAAATTTGCATTTCCAAATTGTCTGGGGTATTCCAAGAGGGCAGTGACACCCTCCAGACTGACAGACGTGCATACCCCCCCCAACACACACACACACATATACACACACGGAGCATAATAGAAATGTAGCCAACTCAGAGGAGCTGTAGGATAGATATTTTTTTTGGTTTGTTTAAAAACTAATTGTGCTAGGTGTCTGAATTTTATGTAATAAAACTGACTGATACATTCTGCATCTCGTTTCAAGAAGAGATGTTTACTGTAATGAAAAAAGAACAGTAAAAAACAAAGCTCTCAGATGACCCAGATTTTCAGGAACATCCCTTTGTTAAGTGCATAATTTTCCTTCTGCCTTCCGATCACACACTTTCTTTTTAGTAAAGACAAAGACGATATAGCCACATGATATTATACTGTATAGATATGTTGTGTACTTTATATATGATTGATTTCTTATTACGTAAACTACATTAAAAGTCAAACATACCAACTCTTAAGCTGCATCCTGCATTATTGGTCCTTGTCTCCAATTTTTACACATTGACTGAAATTATGAAAATCAAAGAGGCACACGCAAGAACAATTTTTTACTTGCTTTTTTTAAAAGGAGTTGGTTTTCAGTGCTTATTTCTGCCAGAATATGAAATGATAGTCATAATCATCAACAAAGCAGCAGTTTTTTCCCAGAATATTTCCTTTAGAAAATGTAATTTCTATTTCTAAAGTTTGCATTTAAATATTGCAAAATCTCTGATAATTGTGGGTTTGTGGAATCCCTAATTTTTGTATATGAAGCTTCTCTTTTAGTATGTTAAACAGTTGTGCATATCTGAATTCCTCATTCTTGATGTGTGCTTTTACAATACTTTTTATTTCTCATACTTGATTTAAGAAGTCAACAGCTGCAATATAAACGAGCTACAATATAAACCAATGAGTCAGAGAAGGCTTTTACCAAAGAATATCTTGCCTCAGCTAGCAGAAATATTGTGATGGTGGACGACATTCAATAGCAGCATCAGATGGTTCCATGTTAGCCTCTGTCATGCTGCAAAGGTGTCAGTTAACTGCAAAAAAACAGTAGTTGAAGAGAAGTGAATAGAGCTGTCCTGAAAAATTGATTAGGGAGTTCAGCATTCTGCAATAAGCCATAATGTAGTTTAATGTAGCTCTTACTCACTCACTGTCACAATAATTTATGGTCAACATAAGGTGATTGTAAAGCGATTTGTAAAACAGATGCCTCCAAAACAAGGTGTATGTGCCTTCCTCACATGAGGTATTCAGATGAAAAATGCAAGCCTTCAGGGCCACTTCTCTAGCGTACTTACAGTTCAAAAAGTGTCATAGGAATCACTGCCCCAAATAAATTTGTGGCACAGACCTGAAATATCAGGTGCAGTTAGTCCATGGCTACCGGTTTGCTATGCCTGCTCCCTATTGCAGGCCACTTTCTAATTACATACTATCCTCCTTCTCACATCTACCACTAGCAGTGGCAGCTGGCCTGTTTGTAGTGTAACATCTTGCATGTGCCTCTGGTGGTCCAATTTGCTAGTGTAATGTGTCTCCTCTTTCTGCACTGTCCTTGCATCGGCACTATTCTGGTATTATTTCCCCCGGTCAGGTTGCTGAAGCCTCTCAGTTTACCCCTACTGTGGGCCCTGATTGTTCTACATGACTGTGATATGATGTTACATGTCTCTAATAGGTATAATAAAACCGTAGGTGGCTAGATGTCATAGTCTATAGATATCTAAAAACATCCTGTTCCCTCAATGGTGCAGTTACCATATGCTGTCAATTTTTAATGAGGTTCAAAGTATGAAAGTGTTAGAACACCTGCAGCATCCATAGCATTGCATGTCAGAGAAGATACTGCAGACTTCTTCCTTGGCTCGGGCATGCTGACACTTGTATCATGCATATCCCAGGGATGACTTACTATACTTTCCTTGGGACATGGGAACCTCTCAGTGGAAAGCCTCAAAAGTGCTGCATTGTGCCTTTTGGATTCAGTCCCTCAGTATGTCATTATATGACGTTAATATGCAGTCAGGATCATGACACGCTCATCAGAGGAGCTTGGAGTACAGCTGGGCAATGCAGTTCATGTTACAACTTTTGTAATAGCAGCAGTTTGTTCAGCAATTTATCATAACTTCATAAGGCTGAAGCTTTTTAATGTCATGCTGTGTCCACATTCAGCAATTTTCAGTTCTATTTTAAATTTCAGTTGCACTTTGCCTAAGTATTCCATCTATACCTCTAAGCTGTCCAGATTTTCACCAAATGTTTAGATTTTTGCCATGCATTTTTGATCTGTTTTTCATGAAATTTGTGGTTTTCTGGCAAATTGCTGAGGTTTAATGTCGATAAATAATGACATGCATTTGAGTTTTAGACTTCATATAATTTAATTTCATCCTAACACAAATCCTGTTATTTTAACAACTCTCTAAATTTGTAGGAGCAATAATTAAAATCTGTCCCCACTTTTGGACCTTTGTTCACCAAATTATTTTAGGCTTTGTCCTGATTTTTTGAGCTAAGAGATTGAGAGGGATGATTCCATGTGGGTGTACACCATATTTTTTTTCTTCCAAAACTTATCCATTATATACCAGCATCATATTTCTATATAACTTAAATCGTAGTACTACATCTACAGAGCACAACAAAAAGCAAAAGTGTAAACATTCACAGACAAGTACACACACACACACACATACACACACACAAACATACACAGAGAAGTACATACACACACACAAACATACACAGAGACGTGCATACATACATACACACACACACACAAACATATGCAGAGAAGTACATACACACACACACACACACACACACACACACACACACAAACATACACAGAGAAGTACATACACACACACAAACATACGCAGAGAAGTACACACACACACACACACACACACACACACACACACACACACACACACACACACACACACAGAAGTAGACACACACAGAGAAGCACACACACACACACACACACACACACACAAACATACACAGAGAAGTACATACACACAGACACAAACATACACAGAGAAGTACATACACATACATGCACACACACACACACACACACAAACGTACACACACAAACGTACACACACACATGCACACACACACACACACACACACACACACACACACACACACACACACACACACACACACATACAGAGAGAAGTACATACACACAAACACACACACGCACACACACATACACAGAGAAGTACATACACACAAAAACACACAAACGTACACACACAAAAGTACAAACACACACACACATACACACAAAGAGAGAAGTACATACACACAAACACACTCACACATGCATGCACACACACACACACACACACATATACACAGAGAAGTACATACACACACACACACAAGTACACACACACACATAAACACAAACACACACACACACAAAGAAGTACATGTACACAAAACACACACGCACGCACACACACACATACAGACAGAGAAGTCCATACACACACACAGACACACACATACAGACAGAGAAGTCCACACACACAGACACACACACACACACACAGATAGATAGATAGATAGATAGATAGATAGATAGATAGATAGATAGATAGATAGATAGATAGGTAGATAGGTAGATAGATAGATACACACCAGCACACATACACTCACACTCACACACACACACACACACACACACACACACACACACACACACACACACACATGTAAAAATAAATAAATGCATCCACAGGAATGCATAATGTATTTGAGCATACTAGGTCAAAAGAAACATGTTAATATTGATCTTCATACAACTTACAAGTCCTTCCTTTGCATTGAACAAATATTGTGTTGTATATTCTGAATGTTATACATTAGGACAAATAAATCCATTGCACTGGAAGGACAAATGATACAGTAAGTTTAAAAGCTGCTTGCTGAAGAAGAAATGATGAAATCACTTCCTCACTGCCATTATTCTAAATCAGTATGTAACAGAGCTGATGATTAACAAAAAGTCCTTGGCACTAAAGAAACCAAAGTGGAGCTAATGGTTTGGAGTATGTGCTCTTTGTGTAAGAAAAATATCTGATGGGTAAGAATGTTTATTGTTGTTAAAACCTCACATAACTAGGCAGTAAAGCTCAATGGATATAAAAATCCACTGTATATATATTTTTTGCCAGTATAAGTTCAGATGTTATTATGTTTGTATATGCAGTTATGATTTGCTGCATTTTAGAAACCACTGCCAGTGAAAACAACATGAAAAGAAAATGAAAGCTGAAAGAGTACAAGATAGTCCTAAGATGGCTATACTGTAAGAATGATCCGCTGAAAAGGCCAACTGTAAGAATGGTCCACTGAACAGGCCGACTGTAAGAATGATCCACTGAACAGGCCGACTGTAAGAATGATCCGCTGAACAGGCCGACTGTAAGAATGATCTGCTGAACAGGCCGACTGTAAGAATGATCCGCTGAACAGGCCGACTGTAAGAATGATCCACTGAACAGGCCGACTGTAAGAATGATCCGCTGAACAGGCTGAATGTTAGTGATTTCAGTTAGTTTGTTAGAAGATTAGGACAACTTAATGTTGAATTTTGATGCCATAGATTGCTCAGTTTTAAATGGCTATAAATTTGTTAAGAATGGCACTTATGTGCCAAGAACAGTGCTTCTAAATTTCAGAGGCTGATAAAAGTAAACCAACTTTGAGAGCTCAGTCATTATATATCATTTATCTGTGTCTGATGTGATGTGAACATACATAATGACATATAAGGTTTGATGAGGGGATAGAACCACTGGTCCATTACATTTGACTGAGCTGTTAGCCTGTTCTTGCACACTTCTCCCTTCTGCTTCTTATCCAGGTATGTTGTTCTGGCCACTTCTTCTCCACTGGTCCAAAGTCTACTCCAGTCTATTTGATCAGTGTTCAAACACTTATCCTCATGTCCAAATGAACCTGCCTTAATTTTTGTCCCTGCTGAAACTTTTTAATCCATATCACATCTCCGTGATCCTCTGTTTTTGATTCTCTACCCTCAATACACATAAACAACTTTTTCTTTACCATTTTCTATAGTTTTCTGATGAGTGGATTAACGCCAGCAGTAAAGTTTCCAGTGCTTGTCACACTACTCCCAGAAGGATTTCATAGGGATAACGTGCATTCCTTTGACACACATATGTCTGCCAGTTCAACATTATTGATGTTGACCTCATTCAGTATTTTTCAAAGTGTATTAGATGACTTGTCTTGTGTGTGATTATCTGCCATTACTTAACTCTATCCCATCATCTTGGAGATTTCCATCTTTGTGTTAAGTTCAGAACGTCATAGGTAGGGTTAGTTCATAGCATCATAGCTAGTTACTAGGCATGTGGTATATGAGAGCATCGAGGAGCTAGTCTAGTTTTGCCATTGTTGTCCCAGAGCACTGGCTGAGTAAGTGATGTTCTCAGAGTCACACAGTCAGCAAATGTATGTGCCAAATATAATAAACTTTACCAAAAATTTTTTGTAGTGCATGTAGTGCTATGATTATATTCTGAAATAAAAAAAAAGATAAATGTCTTAAGTGCTTCCCTAGAACTTAACAGCACTTAGATGCCACTAAGAAGCTTTTGTTATGCACCCCTAAGTGCTGTTAAATTTGGGTCTTGCACTAGGGAAGCACTTTACACAACTTTATCTTTTTCCTGATTTCGGAACATAATCATGGCACTCTATGTGCTACAAATAAATTCCTAGTAAAGTTTATTGTTCTTGGCATACAGTTTAGTAACACTGATGTCACACTGTAGTGAACAGCCATCTACTATGGAATGTTCACTTTATTGCATCTTCAACTTCACAGATGCACAACTTATTCCAAATGTTTTCTTTCCAGTACTAATTCCTTGAGGTATAAATACAAACTCACTGAACAGTAGAGTTGTCATTGAGGTGATTTATACATCCTCTTTAAAAGTGATCAATCAATCTATTGATAGACAATGATATATTACTTTTACATCTGTGTTATTACAGTGTATGCCAAGCACTATACACCTTACTAAGAATATTATCATGTTCCATCTCACTTTTGTTACCTTTCACTTGAACACGGCTGCATTTATTTATTGATTTATTCCCTGAATGAGTTACTAATTGTGATGCATTCTGGTTGCTTTGTAATAAAATGTGCTGCACACTAGAGAAAATGTGGCAACTCACTCCAGAACTGTTTCTTCTCCCTCTAATACATAATCTGAAGGTGGGGCTGAATAACATGGAATCCTACTGCATCATCAGAAGGCGGAGCTGAATGACATGGAACCAGGAAGCAACTGACTGTTGCACAGCATACAGTAAACAGAAACACAATTATTAAATGTAATAAATATAGGTAAAGTAACTAAAGTAAAAACTTCGCCTAATACCCACTTTACAAGATGAGGGTATAATTATAGTAATTATAACAAAAATAAATGATTAAAACAATGCATTGCAGTTGATCTTTAAATGGGTTAGTCTGACTAGTCCTTGCAAGATCTCTTTTAATGGGATCCTGAGGAAAAATGTCTAATTAGATTATCATTAGTTAATTACAATGAAGAAAATAATAATACAATTGTCCTGTGTGTTAAACATACGCATACATAGCATTGATTATGGCTGAAAAGATTTGAGAAGGACCAGTACTCTTATGCAGCCAGTCCTTCTGGCATGTAAACAGACTGATATTCAGAGAAGAGAAATGATTCAGTGAACCTGGTCTTTCTGTGTGGGTATAGTAATCTGCATATGGCTGGTCTTCCTGTGGGTGCAGTAATCTGAATATGGCTGGTCCTCCTTTGGGTGCAGTAATCTACATATGGCTGGTCCTCCTTTGGGTTCAGTAATCTGCTTATGTCTTGACTTCCTGTGGGTGCAGTAATCTGCATATGGCTGGTCTTCATGTGAGTGCAGTAATCTGCATATGGCTGGTCTTCCTGTGGGTGCAGTAATCTGAATAAGGCTAGTCTTCCTATGGGTGCAGTAATCTGCATATGGCTGGTCTTCCTGTGGTGCAGTATTCTGCATATGGCTGGTCCTTCTGTGGGCTCTGAAATCTGCATAGGGCTGGTCTTCCTTTGGGAGCAGTAATCTGCATATGGCTGGTTTGCTGTAGGTGCAGTGTCCTTCATATGGCTGGTATTCCTGTGGGTGCAGCAATCTGCATATGGCTGGTCTTTCTGTGGGTTCAGTAATCTGCATATGGCTGGTCTTCCTGTGGGTGCAGTAATCTGCATATGGCCGGTCCTCCTGTGGGTGCAGTAATCTGCATATGGCTGGTATTTCTGTGGGTTCTGTAATCTGCATATGGCTGGTCTTCCTGTGGGTGCAGTAATCTGCATATGGCTGGCTTTCCTGTAAGTGCAGTGATCTTTATATAGCTGGTCTTCCTGTGGTGCAGTAATCTGCATATGGCTGGTCCTCCTTTGGGTGCAGTAATCTGCATATGTCTTGTTTTTCTGTGGGTGCAGTAATCTGCATATGGCCAGTCCTCCTGTGGGTGCAGTAATCTGCATATGGCTGGTATTTCTGTGGGTTCTGTAATCTGCTGTGGCTGATCCTCCTGTGGGTGCAGTAATCTGCATATGGCTGGTCCTCATTTGGCTGCAGTGATCTGCATATGTTTTGTTTTTCTGTAGGTGCGGTAATCTGGATATGGCTGGTCTTCCTGTGGGTGCAGTAATCTGCATATGGCTGGTCTTCCTGTGGGTGCAGTAATCTGCATATGGCCAGTCCTCCTGTGGGTGCAGAAATCTGCATATGGCAGGTCTTCCTGTGGATGCTGTAATCTGCGTATGGCTAGTCTACCAGTGGGTGCAGTAATCTGCATATGGCTGGTATTTCTGTGGGTGCAGTAATCGGAATCATCATCATCATCAGCTCCCTCTTTTCCATTTTTCTACATGGGATCAGGGTTTCATATTAACTGTAGCCAACTCTCTTGATTTAGTGCCACATTCCTGCCTTCTTCAACATTCATGCCTGACTGTTGCAAATGTATTCACCCAATCCATACACCACTTTGCTGGATGTCCTCATTTCCTCTTAACTTCTTCCTGTCTGTCTCAAATGCAGTAGTCAGCACATGGGTGGTCCTCTTATGGGTGTAGTAATCTGCATATAGTGTGTGTTCCTGTGGGTTCTGTAATCTGCATATAGTTGGTCTTCCTGTGGGTGCAGTAATCTGCATATGGCTTGTCTTCCTGTGTGCTCAGTAATCTGCATATGGCTGGTCTTCCTGTGGGTGCAGTAATCAGCATATGGCTGGTACTTCTGTAGGTTCAGTAATCTGCATATGGCTGGTCTTGCTGTGGATGCAGTAATCTGAATATGGCTGTTCTTCATGTGGGTGCAGTAATCTGCATATGGCTGGTCTTACTGTGGGTGCAGTAATCTGCATATGGCTGGTCCTTCTGTGGGTTCTGTAATCTGCATAGGGCTGGGCTTCCTGTGGATGCAGTAATCTGCATATGGCTGGTCTTCCTGTGGGTGCAGTAATCTTCAATGGGGCTGGTCTTCTTGTGAGTGCAGTAATCTGCATATGGCTGGTTTTCCTTTAGGTGCAGTAATCTTCATACAGCTGGTTTTCCTGTGGGTGCAGTAATCTGCATATAGCTGGTCCTCCTTTGGGTGCAGTAATCTGCATATGTCTTGTTTTTATGTTGGTGTAGTAATCTGCATATGGCTTGTCTTCCTGTGTGCTCAGTAATCTGCATATGGCTGGTCTTACTGTGGGTGCAGCAATCAGCATATGGCTGGTACTTCTGTAGGTTCAGTAATCTGCATATGGCTGGTATTTCTGTGAGTTCTGTAATCTGCATGTGGTTGTTCTTCCTGTGGGTGATGTAATCTGCATATGGCTGTTCATCCTGTTGGTACAGTAATCTGCATATGGCTGGTCCTCATTTGGGTGCAGTAATCTGCATATGTCTTTTTTTCTGTGTGTGCAGTATTCTGCATATGGCTGGTCTACCTGAAAGTGCAGTAATCTGCTTATGGCAGGTCTTCCTGTGGATTCTGTAATCTGCATATGGCTAGTCTACCAGTGGTTGCAGTAATCTGCATCTGGCTGGTATTTCTGTGGGTGCAGTAATTGGAATCATCATCATCATCGTCAACCCCTTTTTCCCATTTTTCTACATGGGATCAGGGATTTGTATTAACTGTCACCAGCTCAATTGATTTAGTGCCACACTCCTAGCATCTTCAACATTCATGCCTGACTGTTGCAAATCTGTTCACCCAATCCATACACCTCTTTGCTGGATGTCCTCGCTTCCTCTTACCTTCTTCCGGTCTGTCCCAAATGAAGTAGTCCGCACATGGGTGGTCCTCTTGTGGGTGTAGCAATCTGCATATTGTGGGTGTTTCTGTGGGTTCTGTAATTTGCATATATTTGGTCTTCCTGTGGGTGCAGTAATATGCATATGGCCTGTCTTCCTGTAGGCTCAGTAATCTGCATATGGCTGGTCTTCCTGTGGGTGCAGTAATCTGCATATGGCTGGAAATTCTGTTGGTTCAGTAATCTGCTTTTGGCTAATCTTCCTGTGGCTGCAGTAATCTGCATATAGCTGGTCTTCCTGCTGGTGCCGTAATCTGCATATAGCTGGTATTTCTTTAGGTGCAGCAGTCTGCTTATGGCTGGTCTTCCTGTGGGTGAGGTAACCTGCATATGACTGGTCCTCCTGTGGGTGCAGTAATCTGCATATGGTCAGTCCATCTGTGGGTGCTGTAATCTGCATATGGCTGGTCTTCCTGTCGGTGCAGTAATCTGCAAATGGCTGGTCTTTCTGTGGGTGCAGTAATCTGCATATGGCTGGTCTTCCTGTGGGTGCAGTAATCTGCATATGGCTGGTCATCCTCTGGGTGCAATAATCTGCATATTACTGGTCCTCCTGTGAGTTCTGTAATCTACATATGGCTGGGCCCCTTGTGGGTGCAGTAATCTGCATATAGCTGGTCTTCCTGTGGGTGCTGTAATTTGCATATGGCTGGTCTTTGTGGGGTTGCAGTAATTTGTGTATGGCCGGTCTTCCTGTGGGTGCTGACATCTGCATATGGCTTGTCTTCCTCTGAGTGCAGTATGGCTGGTCTTCCTCTTGGTGTTCTAATCTGCATATGGCTGGTCTTTTTGTGTGTGCTGTAATTTGTATTTAGCTGGTCTTCCTGTGAGTGCAGTAATCTGCATATGGCCTGTCATCCTGTGGGTGCAGTAATCTGCATATGGCTGGTATTTCTGTGGGTTCTGTAATCTGCATATGGCTGGTCTTCCTGTGGGTGCATTAATCTGCATATGGCCGGTTTTCCTGTAGGTGCAGTAATCTGCATTAATCTGCATATAGCTGGTTTTCCTGTAGGTGCAGTAATCTGCATATGACCGGTCATCCTGTGGGTGCAGTAATCTGCATATGGCTGGTATATCTGTGGGTTCTGTAATCTGCATATGGCTGGTCTTCCTGTGGGTGCATTAATCTGCATATGGCCGGTTTTCCTGTAGGTGCAGTAATCTGCATTAATCTGCATATAGCTGGTTTTCCTGTAGGTGCAGTAATCTTCATATGGCTGGTCTTCCTGTGGGTGCAGCAATCTGCATATGGCTGGTCCTCCTTTGGGTGCTGTAATCTACATATGGCTTGTTTTTCTGAGGATGCAGTAATCTGCATATGGCTAGTCCTCCTATGGGTGCAGTAATCTGCATATGTATGTTTTTTCTTTGGGTGCAGTAATCTTTATATGGCTGGTCTTTCTGTGGGTGCAGTAATCTGCATATGGCTGGTCTTCCTGTGGGTGCAGTAATCTTCATATGGCTGGTCCTCCCGTGGGTGCAATAATCTGCATATGGCTTGTCCTCTTTTGGGTTCTGTGATCTGCATAGGGCTGGTCTTCCTGTGTTGCTGTAATCTGCATATGGCTGGTCTTCTTGTAGGTGCAATAATTTTCGTATGGCTGGTATTCATGTGGGTGCAGCAATCTGCATATGGCTGGACTTCCAGTGGGTGCAGTAATCTGAATATGGCTTGTTTTCCTGTAGGTACAGTAATTTTCATATTGCTGGTCTTCCTGTGCGTGCAGAAATCTGCATATGGCTGGTCCTCCTTTGGGTGCAGTAATTTGCATATGTCTTGTTTTTCTATTGGTGCAGTAATCTGCATATGGCCAATATTCCTGTGGGTGCAGTAATCTGCATATGACTGGTACTTCTGTGTGTTATGTAATCTGCATATGGCTGGTCTTCCTGTGGGTGCTGAAATCTGCATATGGCTGGTCCTCCTGTAGGTGCAGTAATCTGCATACGGCTATTCCTTATTTTGGTGCAGTAATCTGCATATGGCTGGTCTTGCTGTGGGTGCAGTAATTGGAATCATCATCATCATCATCATCAGCCCCCTTTTTCCCATTTTTCTACATGGGATCAGGGATTCATATTAACTGTCGCCAACTCTCTTGACTTAGTTGCTACACTCCTGCCTTCTTCAACATTCAAGCCTGACTGTTGCAAATTTGTTCACCCAATTCAGACACCTCTTTGCTGGATCTCCTCACTTCCTCTTTCCTTCTTCCTGTCTGTCCCAAATGCAGTATTCTGCACATGGGTGGTCCTCTTGTTGGTGTAGTAATCTGCATTTGGCCAGTGTTCCGGTGGGTTTTGTAATCTGCATATAGTTGGTCTTCCTGCGGGTGCAGTAATCTGCATATGGCTTGTCTTCCTGTGGGCTCAGTAATCTGCATATGCTGGTCTTTCTGTGTGTGCAGTAATCTGCATATGGCTGGTACTTCTGTAGGTTCAGTAATCTGCATATGGCTGGTCTTCCTGTTGGTGCAGTAATCTGCATATTGCTGGTCTTCCTGCGGATGCAGTAATCTGGATATAGCTGGTATTTCTGTGGGTGCAGTAGTCTGCATATGGCTGGTCTTCTGTTGGATGAGGTAATCTGCATATGACTGGTCCTCCTGTGGAGATTACTGCATATGGTCAGTCCTTCTGTTGATGCTGTAATCCGCATATGGCAAGTCTTCCTGTGGGTGCAGTAATCTTCATACAGCTGGTCTTGCTGTGGGTGCAGCAGTCTGCATCATCATCATCATCATTAGCCCCTTTTTTCCCATGTTTCTACATGGGGTCAGGGTATCATGTTAACTGACGCCAACTCTCTCAATTCAGTGCCACACTCCTGCCTTCTTCAACATTCATGCCTGACTATTGTAAATATTCTTTCACCCAATCAAACACCTCTTTGCTAAATGTCTTTGCTTCCTCTTACCTTCTTCCTGTCTGTCCGAAATACAGTAGTCACCATATGGCTGGTCCTCCATTTGGGTCTGTAATCTGCATATGGCTGGACTTCCTGTGTTGCAGTAATCTACATATGGCTGGTCTTCTTGTAGGTGCAGTAATTTTTATATAGCTGGTATTCCTGTGGGTGCAGCAATCTGCATATGGCTGGACTTCCTGTGGGTGCAGAAATCTGAATATGGCTTGTTTACCTGTAGGTGCAGTAATCTTCATATGGCTGGTCTTCCTGTGGGTGCAGAAATCTGCAGATGGCTGGTCCTCCTTTGGGTGCAGTAATTTGCATATGTCTTGTTTTTCTGTTGGTGCAGTAATCTGCATATGGCCAATATTCCTGTAGGTGCAGTAATCTGCATATGACTGGTACTTCTGTGGGTTCTGTAATCTGCATATGGCTGGTCTTCCTGTGGGTGCTGAAATCTGCATGTGGCTGGTCCTCCAATAGGTGCAGTAATCACATACGGCTATTCCTTATTTCGGTGCAGTAATCTGCATTTGGCTGGTCTTCCTGTGGGTGCAGTAATCTGAATATGGCTGGTCCTCCTGTGGGTGCAGTAATCTGCATATGGCTGGTCTTCCTGTTAGTGTAGTAATCTGAATAAGGCTGGTCCTCCTGGGAGTGCTGTAATTTGCATATGGCCAGTCATCCTGTGGGTGCAGTAATCTGCATATTGCAGGTCTTCTTGTGGATTCTGTAATCTGTGTATGGCTAGTCTACCAGTTGGTGCAGTAATCTGCATATGGCTGGTATTTCTGTGGGTGCAGTAATTGGAAACATCATCATCATCATCAGCCCCCTTTTTCCCATTTTTCTACATGGGATCAGGGATTCGTATTAACTGTCACCAACTCTCTTGACTTAGTTGCTACACTCCTGCCTTCTTCAACATTCAAGCCTGACTGTTGCAAATTTGTTCACCCAATCTAGACACCTCTTTGCTGGATCTCCTCACTTCCTCTTTCCTTCTTCCTGTCTGTCCCAAATGCAGTAGTCTGCAAATGGGTGGTGCTCTTGTTGGTGTAGTAATCTGCATTTGGCCAGTCTTCTGGTGGGATTTGTAATCTGCATATAGTTGGTCTTCCTGTGGGTGCAGTAATCTGCATATGGCTTGTCTTCCTGTGGGCTCAGTAATCTGCATATGGCTGGTCTTTCTGTGGGTGCAGTAATCTGCATATTTCTGGTACTTCTGTGGGTTCAGTAATCTGCATATGGCTGGTCTTCCTGTTGCTGCAGTAATCTGCATATTGCTGGTCTTCCTGCGGCTGCAGTAATCTGGATATAGCTGTTATTTCTGTGGGTGCAGTAGTCTGCATATGGCTGGTCTTCTGTTGGATGAGGTAATCTGCATATGACTGGTCCTCCTGTGGAGATTACTGCATATGGTCAGTCCTTCTGTTGGTGCTGTAATCCGCATATGGCAGGTCTTCCTGTGGGTGCAGTAATCTTCATACAGCTGGTCTTGCTGTGGGTGCATCAGTCTGCATCATCATCATCATCATTAGCCTCTTTTTTCCCATGTTTCTACATGGGGTCAGGGTATCATGTTAACTGACGCCAACTCTCTCAATTCAGTGCCACACTCCTGCCTTCTTCAACATTCATGCCTGACTATTGTAAATATTATTTCACCCAATCAAACACCTCTTTGCTAAATGTCTTTGCTTCCTCTTACCTTCTTCCTGTCTGTCCGAAATACAGTAGTCACCATATGGCTGGTCCTCCATTTGGGTCTGTAATCTGCATATGGCTGGTCTTCCTGTGTTGCAGTAATCTGCATATGGCTGGTCTTCTTGTAGGTGCAGTAATTTTCATATGGCTGGTATTCCTGTGGGTGCAGCAATCCGCATATTGCTGGACTTCCTGTGGGTGCAGTAATCTGAATATGGCTTGTTTTCCTGTAGGTGCAGTAATCTTCATATGGCTGGTCTTCCTGTGGGTGCAGAAATCTACAGATGGCTGGTCCTCCTTTGGGTGCAGTAATTTGCATATGTCTTGTTTTTCTGTTGGTGCAGTAATCTGCATATGGCCAATATTCCTGTAGGTGCAGTAATTCATATATGACTGTTCATTGTGGGTTTCTGTAATCTGCATATGCTGGGACTGTTGCAAATTTGTTCACCAAAATCTAGACTTTGCTTGCTGGATCTCCTCACTTTCCTCTTTCCTGTCTGTCCTGTCTGTCCCAAATGCGCTGTCTGCAAATGGGGTGGTGCTCTTGTTAGTGTAGTAATCTGCATTTGGCCAGTCTTCGGTGGGATTTGTAAATCTGCATATATGGGTGTTCTAGGCCGGGTGCAGTAATCTGTGTATGGTTTGTCTGTCCTGTGATCTCAGTAATCTGCATATGGCTGGTCTTTCTGTGGGGCTGGTAATCTGCATATTTCTGGTAGTGCTGTATGGTCTGTGTGTGGCTGCATGGCTGAATCTGTCTGTTGGTGCTAATCCCTGCATATGCCTGCGTCCTTCTGTTGTGCAGGTCTGCTGCATATGCTGTCTCTTCTGTAGGAGTCTTCTGTGCATATTCTTGTGGTCCTCTGTTGGAGGTGCATATGACTGGTCCTCTGCTGTGGTGGTCGTCCTTCTGTTGGTGCTGTTCTGTTGGTGCTGTAATCCTTCCTCATACAGGGTGCAGTAATCTGCATATGGCTGGTCTTCATGTGAGTGCAGTAATCTGCATATGGCTGGTCTTCCTGTGGGTGCAGTAATCTGAATAAGGCTACTCTTCCTGTGGGTGCAGTAATCTGCATATGGCTGTTCTTCCTGTGGGTGCAGTATTCTGCATATGTCTGGTCCTTCTGTGGGTTCTGAAATCTGCATATGGCTGGTCTTCCTTTGGGAGCAGTAATCTGCATATGGCTGGTTTGCTGTAAGTGCAGTATCCTTCATATGGCTGGTATTCCTGTGGGTGCAGCAATCTGCATATGGCTGGTCTTTCTGTGGGTGCAGTAATCTGCATATGGCCGGACCTCCTGTGGGTGCAGTGATCTGCATATGGCTGGTATTTCTGTGGGTTCAGTAATCTGCATATGGCTGGTCTTCCTGTTGGTGCAGTAATCTACATGGGGTCAGGGTATCAGTCATCAGACTGTTGCAAATTGTCTTTCACACAATCCATGCACCTCTTTGCTGGATGTCCTCGCTTCTCTTAACTTCTTCCTGTCTGTCCCAAATGCAGTAGTTTTCAAATGGCTGGTCCTCCTGTGGGTTCTTTAATCTGCATATTTCTGGGTGCTTTAATCTACATATGGCTGGTCTAGCTGTGGGTGCAGCAGTCTGCATCATCATCATCATCATCAGCCCCCTTTTTCCCACATTACTAAATGGGGGAACGGTATTGTGTTAACTGATGCCAACTGTCTCAATTCAGTGCCACACTCCTGCCTTCTTCAACATTCAAGCCTGACTATTGCAACTATTGCAAATCTTTCTCCACCCAATCCATACACCTCTTTGCTGGATGTCACCGCTTCCTATTACCTTCTTCCTGTCTGTCCCAAATACAGTAGTCTCCATATGGCCGGTCCTCCTGTGGTTCTGTAACCTGCATATGGCTGGTCTTCCTTTAGGTGCAGTAATCTGCATATGGCTGGTATTTCTGTGGTTTCTGTAATCTACATTTGGCTGGTCTTACAGAGGGTTCTGTCATCTGCATATGGCAGGTATTCTTGTGGGTGCAGTAATCTGTCTGTGGCTAGTCTTCTGTGGGTGCAGTAATTTGAATATGTCTAGCCTTCCTGTGGGTGCTATCATCTGCATATGGCTGGTATTACTGTGAGTTCTGAAATCGGCATATGGCTGGTCTTCCTGAGGGTTCAATAATCTGCATATGGCTGGTTTTCCTTTAGGTGCAGTAATCTTCATATGGCTGGTCTTCCTGTGGGTGCAGTAATCTGCATATATCTGGTCCTCCTTAGGGTGCAGTAATCTGGATATGTATTGTTTTTCTGTTGGTGCAGTAATCTGCATAAGGCTAGTCCTCCTGTGGGTGCAGTAATCTGCATATGGCTGGCATTTCTGTGAGCTTTGTAATCTGCATATGGCTGTTCTTCCTGTGGGTGATGTAATCTGCATATGGCCTGTCCTCTTGCGTATGCAGTAATCTGCATATGGCTGGTCCACATTTGGCTGCAGTAATCTGCATATGTCTTTTTTTCTGTGTGTGCAGTACTCTGCATATGTCTGGTCTTCCTGAGGGTGCAGTAATCTGCATATGGCAGGTCTTCCTGTGGATTCTGTAATCTGAATATGGCTTTTCTACCAGTGGGTGCAGTAATCTGCATATGGCTGGTATTTCTGTGGGTGCAGTAATTGGAATTATCATCGTCATCATCATCAGCCTTTTTTTCCATTTTTCTGCATGGGATCAGGGATTTGTATTAACTGTCGCCAACTCTATTGATTTAGTGCCACACTCTTGCCTTCTTCAACATTCATGCCTGACTGTTGCAAATCTGTTCACCCAAATCCATACACCTCTTTGCTGGATGTCCTTGCTTCCTCTTACCTTCTTCCTGTCTGTCCCAAATGCAGTAGTCTGCACATGTGTGGTCCTCTTTTGGGTGTAGCAATCTGCATATGTTGGGTGTTCCTGTGGGTTCTGTAATCTGCATATATTTGGTCTTCCTGTGGGTGCATTGATCTGCATATGGCCTGTCTTCCTCTGGGCTCAGTAATCTGCATATTGCTGGACGTCCTGTGGGTGCAGTAATCTGCATATGGCTAGAAATTCTGTGAGTTCAGTAATCTGCATATGGCTGGTCTTCCTGTAGGTGCAGTAATCTGCATATGGCTGGTCTTCCTGTGGGTGCAGTAATCTGCATATATCTGGTATTTCTGTGAGTGCAGTAGTCTGCTTATGGCTGGACTTCCTGTGGGTGCAGTAATCTGCATATCGTCGTCCATCTGTGCATGCTGTAATCTGCATATAGCTGGTCTTCCTGTTGGTGCAGTAATCTGCATATGGCTGGTCTTTCTGTGGGTGCAGTAATCTGCATAGGGCTGGTCTTCCTGTGGGTGCAGCAGTCTGCATCATCATTGTCATCTTCAGCCCCCTGTTTTCCTACGTTTCTACATGGGGTCACTGTATCATGTTAAGTGACGCCAACTCTCTCAATTCAGTGCCAAACTCCTGCCTTCTTCAACATTCATGCCTGACTGTTGCAAATATACTTTCACCCAATCCATACACCTCTTTGCTGGATGTCCTTGCTTCCTCTTACCTTCTTCCTGTCTGTCCGAAATGCAGTAGTCTCCATATGTCTGGCTTCCTGTGGTTCTGTAACCTGCATATGGCTGGTCTTTCTTTAGGTGCAGTAATCTGCATATGGCTGGTATTTCTGTGGATTCTGTAATCTACATTTGGCTGGTCCTTCTGTGGGTTCTGTCATCTGCATATGGCTGGTCTTCTTGTGGGTGCAGTAATCTGCCTGTGGCTAGTCTTCCTGTGGGTGCAGTAATATGAATATGATAGCCTTCCTGTGGGTGCTATAATCTGCATATGGCTGATATTCCTGTGGGTTCTGAAATCAGCATATGGCTGGTCTTCCTGTGGGTTCAGTAATCTGCATATGGCTGGTCTTCTGTTAGGTGCAGTAATCTTCATATGGCTGGTTTTCCTGTGGGTGAAGTAATCTGCATATGGCTGTTCCTCCTTTGGGTGCTGTAATCTGCATATGTCTAGTTTTTTCTGAGGATGCAATAATCTGCATATGGCCAGTCCTCCTGTGGGTGCAGTAATCTGCATATAGCTGGTATTTCTGTGATGTCTGTAATCTGCATATGGCTGTTCTTCTTGTGGGTAATGTAATCTGCAAATGGGTGGTCCTCCTGTGGGTGCAGTAATCTGCATATGGCTGGTCATCATTTGGGTGCAGTAATCTGCATATGTCTGGTCTTCCTGAGTGTGCAGTAATCTGCATATGGCTGGAAATGCTGTGGGTTCAGTAATCTGCATAAGGCTGGTCTTCCTGTAGGTGCAGTAATCTGCATATGGCTGGTCTTCCTGTGGGTGCAGTAATCTGCATATAGCTGGTATTTCTGTGGGTGCAGTACTCTGCTTATGGCTGGTCTTCCTGTGGGTGAGGTAACCTGCATATGCTGGTCCTCCTGTGGGTGTAGTAATCTGTATATGGTCGGTCCATCTGTGGGTGCTGTAATCTGCATATGGCTGGTCTTCCTGTCAGTGCAGTAATCTGCAAATGTCTGGTCTTTCTGTGGGTCCAGTAATCTGCATATGGCTGGTCTTCCTGTGGGTGCAGCAGTCTGCATCATTATCGTCATCACCAGCCCCCTTTTTTCCCATGATTCTTCATGGGGTCAGGGTATCATTTTAACTGACTCCAACTCTCTCAGTTCAGTGCCACACTCCTGCCTTCTTCAGCATTCATGCCTTACTGTTGCAAATATTCTTTCACCCCATCCATACACCTCTTTGCTGGATGACCTTGCTTCCTCTTACCTTCTCTCTGTCTGTCCTAAATGCAGTAGTCTCCATATGGCTAGTCCTCCTGTGGTTCTGTAATCTGCATAAGGGCGGTTCTTCAAGTGGGTGCTGTAATCTGCATGTAGCTCATCTTCCTGTGGGTGCAGTAATCTGAATATGGCTAGCCTTCCGGTGCATGCTGTAATCTGCATATGGCTGGTATTTGTTTGGATGCAGTAATCTGCATGTGGCTAGTCTTCCTGTTGGTGCAGTAATCTGCATGTCACTAGTCTTCCTGTGAGTGCAGTAATCTGAATATTGCTAGCCTTCCTGTGGGTGCTGTAATCTACATATGGCTGGTATTTCTGTGGCTGCAGTAATGTGCATATGGCTGGTCTTCCTGTGGGTGCAGTAATCTGCATATGTCTGTTCTTACTGTGGGTTCTGTCATCTGTATATGGCGAGTCTTCCTGTGGGTGCAATAATATGCATGTGACTAGTCTTCCTGTTGTTGCTGTAATCTGCATATGGCTGGAACTCCTGTGGGTGCAGTAATCTGCATATGGCTGGTATTCCTGTGGGTGCAGTAGTCTGCATATGGCCGGTCCTCTTTTGGGTGCAGTAATCTGCATATGTCTTGTTTTTCTGTGGGTGCAGTAATCTGCATATGGCCAGTCCTCCTGTGGGTGCAGTCATCTGCATATGGCTAGCATTTCTCTGGGTTCTGTAATCTGCATATGGCTGGTCTTCCTGTGGGTGCTGTAATCTGCATATGGCTGGTTCTCCTGTGGTTGCAGTAATCTGTAAATGGCTGGTCCACATTTGGGTGCAGTAATCTGCATATGTTTTATGTTTCTGTGGGTGCAGTAATCTGCATATGGCTGGTCTTCCTGTGGGTGCAGTAATCTGCATATGGCTGGTCTTCCCGTGGGTGCAGTAATTTGAATATGGATGGTCTTCCTGGGAGAGATGTAATCTGCATATGGCCGGTCCTCTTGTGGGTGCAGTAATCTGCATATGGCTGGTATTTCTGTGGGTGCAGTAATTGGAATCATCATCATCATCAGCCTCCTTTTTCACATTTTTCTACATGGGACCAGGGATTCGTATTAACTGCCACCAACTTTATTGATTTAGTGCCACACTCCTGCCTTCTTCAATATTCATGCCTGACTGTTGCAAATCTATTCACGCAATCCATACACCTCTTTGGAGGATGTCCCCGCTTCATCTTACCTTCTTCCTGACTGTCCCAAATGCAGTATTCTGCACATGGATGGTCCTCTTGTGGTTGTAGTAATCTGCATATGGCTGGTGTTCCTGTGAGTTCTGTAATCTGCATATAGTTGGTCTTGCTGTGGGTGCAGTAATTTGTATATGGTTGGTTTTCCTGTGAGCTCAGTAATCTGCATATGGCTGATCTTCCTGTGGGTGCAGTAATCTGCATATGGCTGGTACTTCTGTGGGTCCAGTAATCTGCATATGGCTGGTCTTCCTGCAGGTGCAGTAATCTGCATATGGCTGGTCGTCCTGGGGATACAGTAATCTGAATATGGCTGGTATTCCTGCGGCTGCAGTAATCTGCATATAGCTGGTATTTCTGTTGGTGCAGTAGTCTGAATATGGCTGGTCTTCCTGTGGGTGAGGTAATGTGCATATGACTGGTCCTCCTGTGGGTGCAGTAATCTGCATATCGTCGGTCCATCTGTGGGTGCTGCAATCTGCATATAGCTGTTCTTCCTGTAGGTGCAGTTATCTGCAGATGGCAGGTCTTCCTGTGGGTGCTGCAGTCTGCATCATCATCTTCATCATCAGCCCCCTTTTTCCCATGTTTTTACATGGGGTCAGGTTATCTTGTTAACTGACGCCAACTTTCACAATTCCATGCCACATTCCTGCCTTCTTCAACATTCATGCCTGACTTTTGCAAATTTTCTTTCACCCAATCCATACACCTCTTTGCTGGATGTCCTCGTTTCCTCATACCTTCTTCCTGTCTGTCCCAAATTCAGTAGTCTCCATATGGCTGGTCCTCTTGTGGGTTCTTTAATCTGCATATGGCTGGTCTTTCTGTGGGTGCAGTAATCTGCATATGGCTGGTCTTCCTGTGGTGCAGCAGTCTGCATCACCATCATCATCATCATCATCATCAGCCCGCTTTTTCTTATGTTTCTACATGGGGTCAGGGTATCGTGTTAAATGACGCCAATTCTCTCAGTTCAGTGCCACACTCTTGCCTTCTTCAGCATTCATGCCTGACTATTGCAACTATTGCAAATCTTTTTCCACCGAATCCATACACCTCCTTGCTGGATGTCCTCGCTTCCTATTACCTTCTTCCTGTCTGTCCCAAATGCAGTAGTCTCCATATGGCCAGTCCTCCTGTGGTTCTGTAACCTCCATATGGCTGGTCTTCCTTTAGGTGCAGTAATCTGCATATGGCTGGTATTTCTGTGGTTTCTGTAATCTACATTTGGCTGGTCTTACTGAGGGTTCTGTCATCTGCATATGGCAGGTCTTCTTGTGGGTGGAGTAATCTGTGGCTAGTCTTCCTGTGGGTGCAGTAATTTGAATATGGCTAGCCTTCCTGTGGGTGCTATCATCTGCATATGACTGGTATTACTGTGAGTTCTGAAATAGGGATATGGCTGGTCTTCCTGTGGGTTCAATAATCTGCATATGGCTGTTTTTCCTTTAGGTGCAGTAATCTTGATATGGCTGGTCTTCCTGTGGGTGCAGTAATCTGTATATATCTGGTCCTCCTTATGGTGCAGTAATCTGGATATGTATTGTTTTTCTGTTGGTGCAGTAATATGCATATGGCCAGTCCTCCTGTGGGTGCAGTAATCTGCATATGGCTGGTATTTCTGTGAGTTCTGTAATCTGCATATGGCTGTTCTTCCTGTGGGTGATGTAATCTGCATATGGCCTGTCCTCTTGTGTGTGCAGTAATCTGCATATGGCTGGTCCTCATCTGGCTGCAGTAATCTGCATATTTCTTTTTTTCTGTGTGTGCAGTACTCTGCATATGTCTGGTCTTCCTGAGGGTGCAGTAATCTGCATATGGCAGGACTTCCTGTGGATTCTGTAATCTGCATATGGCTTTTCTACCAGTGGGTGCAGTAATCTGCATATGGCTGGTATTTCTGTGGGTGCAGTAATTGGAATTATCATCATCATCATCATCAGTTTTTTTATCCATTTTTCTACATGGGATCAGGGATTTGTATTAACTGTCGCAAACTCTATTGATTTAGTGCCACACTCCTGCCTTCTTCAACATTCATGCCTGACTGTTGCAAATCTGTTCACCCAGTCCATACACCTATTCTGGATGTCCTTGCTTCCTCTTACCTTCTTCCGGTCTGTCCCAAATGCAGTAGTCTGCACATGTGTGGTCCTCTTGTGGGTGTAGCAATCTGCATATGGTGGGTGTTCCTGTGGGTTCTGTAATCTGCATATATTTGGTCTTCCTGTGGATGCATTAATCTGCATATGGCCTGTCTTCCTGTGGGCTCAGTAATCTGCATGATGCTGGACTTCCTTTGGGTGCAGTAATCTGCATATGGCTGGAAATTCTGTGAGTTCAGTAATCTGCATATGGCTGGTCTTCCTGCAGGTGCAGTAATCTGCATATATCTGGTAATTCTATGGGTGCAGTAGTCTGCTTATGGCTGGTCTTCCCGTGGGTGAGGTAACCTGCATATGCTGGTCCTCCTGTGGGTGCAGTAATCTGCATATAGTCAGTCCATCTGTGGGTGCTGTAATCTGCATATGGCTGGTCTTCCTGTTGGTGCAGTAATCTGCAAATTGATGATCTTTCTCTGGGTGCAGTAATCTGCATATGGCTGGTATTCCTGTGGGTGCAGCAGTCTGCATCATCATCGTCATCTTCAGCCCCCTTTTTCCTATGTTTCTACATGGGGTCAGGGTATCATATTAACTGATACCAACTCTCTCAATTCAGTGCCAAACTCCTGTCTTCTTCAACATTCATGCCTGACTGCTGCAAATATTCTTTCACCCAATCCATACACCTCTTTGCTGGATGTCCTTGCTTCCTCTTACTTTCTTCCTGTCTGTTCCAAATACAGTAGTCTCCATATGGCCGGTCCTCCTGTGGTTCTGTAACCTGCATATGGCTCGTCTTTCTTCAGGTGCAGTAATCTGCATATGGCTGGTATTTCTGTGGCTTCTGTAATCTACATTTGGCTGGTCTTACTGTGGGTTCTGTCATCTGCATATGGCTGGTCTTCTTGTGGGTGCAGTAATCTACCTGTGGCTAGTCTTCCTGTGGGTACAGTAATCTGAATATGCTAGCCTTCCTGTGGGTGCTATAATCTGCATATGGCTGATATTTCTGTGGGTTCTGAAATCAGAATATGTCTGGTCTTCCTGTGGGTTCAGTAATCTGCATATGGCTGGTTTTCCCTTAGGTGCAGTAATCTTCATATGGCTGGTCTTCCTGTGGGTGCAGTAATCTGCATATATCTGGTCCTCCTTAGGGTGCAGTAATCTGGATATGTCTTGTTTTACTGTTGGTGCAGTAATCTGCAGATGGCCAGTCCTCCTGTTGGTGCAGTAATCTGCATATGGCTGGTATTTCTGTGAGTTCTGTAATCTGCATATGGCTGTTCTTTCTGTGGGTGATGTAATCTGCATATGGCTGGTCCTCCTGTGGGTACAGTAATCTGCATATGGCTGGTCCTCATTTGGGTGCAGTAATCTGCATACATCTTTTTTTTCTGTGTGTGCAGTACTCTGCATATGTCTGGTCTTCCTGATGGTGCAGTAATCTGCATATGGCTGGAAATTATGTGGGTTCAGTAATCTGCATATGGCTGGTCTTCCTGTGGGTGCAGTAATCTGCATATAGCTGGTATTTCTGTGGGTGCAGTAGTCTGCTTATGGCTGGTCTTCCTGTGGGTGAGGTAACCTGCATATGATGGTCCTCCTGTGGGTGCAGTAATCTGCACATGGTCGGTCCATCTGTGGGTGCTGTAATCTGCATATGGCTGGTCTTCCTGTTGGTGCAGTAATCTGCAAATGGCTGGTCTTTCTGTGGGTCCAGTAAACTGCATATGGCTGGTCTTCCTGTGGGTGCAGCAGTCTGCATCATCATCATCAACATCAGCCCCTTTTTTTCCCATGTTTCTACATGGGGTCAGGATATCATTTTAACTGACTCCAACTCTCTCAGTTCAGTGCCACACTCCTGCCTTCTTCAGCATTCATATCTGACTGTTGCAAATATTCTTTCACCCCATCCATACACCTCTTTGCTGGATGTCCTTGCTTCCTCTTACCTTCTCTCTGTCTGTCCTAAATGCAGTAGTCTCCATATGGCTAGTCCTCCTGTGGTTCTGTAATCTGCATAAGGGCGGTTCTTCAAGTGGGTGCTATAATCTCCATGTAGCTCATCTTCCTGTGGGTGCAGTAATCTGAATATGGCTAGCCTTCCGGTGCATGCTGTAATCTGCATATGGCTGGTATCTGTTTGGATGCAGTAATCTGCATGTGGCTAGTCTTCCTGTTGGTGCAGTAATCTGCATGTCACTAGTCTTCCTGTAAGTGCAGTAATCTGAATATTGCTAGCCTTCCTGTGGGTGCTGTAATCTACATATGGCTGGCATTTCTGTGGCTGCAGTAATGTGCATATGGCTGGTCTTCCTGTGGGTGCAGTAATCTGCATATGTCTGTTCTTACTGTGGGTTCTGTCATCTGTATATGGCGGGTCTTCCTGTGGGTGCAATAATCTGCATGTGGCTAGTCTTCCTGTGGGTGCTGTAATCTGCATATTGCTTGAACTCCTGTGGGTGCAGTAATCTGCATATGGCTGGTATTCCTGTGAGTGCAGTAGTCTGCATATGGCCTGTCCTCCTTTGGGTGCAGTAATCTGCATATGTCTTGTTTTTTGTGGGTGCAGTAATCTGCATATGACCAGTCCTCCCATGGGTGCAGTAATCTGCATATGGCTGTTCTTCCTGTGGGTGATGTAATCTGCATATGGCTGGTTCTCCTGTGGTTGCAGTAATCTGTAAATGGCTGGTCCACATTTGGGTGCAGCAATCTACATATGTTTTATTTTTCTGTGGGTGCAGTAATCTGCATATGGCTGGTCTTCCTTTGGGTGCAGTAATCTGCATATGGCTGGTCTTCCTGTGGGTGCAGTAATTTGAATATGGGTGGTCTTCCTGGGAGTGATGTAATCTGCATATGGCCTGTGCTCCTGTGGGTGCAGTAATCTGCATATAGCTGGTATTTCTGTGGGTGCAGTAATCGGAATCATCATCATCATCATCAGCCCCCTTTTTCACATTTTTCTACATGGGACCAGGGATTCATATTAACTGTCACCAACTTTCTTGATTTAATGCCACACTCCTGCCTTCTTCAACATTCTTGCCTGACTGTTGCAAGTCTGTTCACCCAATCCATACACCTCTTTGGAGGATGTCCTCGCTTCATCTTACCTTCTTCCTGTCTGTCCCAAATGCAGTAGTCTGCACATGGGTGGTCCTCTTGTGGTTGTAGTAATCTGCATATGGCTGCTGTTACTGTGAGTTCTGTAATCTGCATATAGTTGGTCTTGCTGTGGGTGCAGTAATCTGTATATGGCTGGTTTTCCTGTGAGCTCAGTAATCTGCATATGGCTGATCTTCCTGTGTGTGCAGTAATCTGCATATGACTGTTACTTCTGAGGGTCCAGTAATCTGCATATGGCTGGTCTTCCTGTGGGTGCAGTAATCTGCATATGGCTGGTCATCCTGGGGATGCAGTAATCTGAATATGGCTGGTCTTCCTGCGGCTGCAGTGATCTGCATATAGCTGGTATTTCTGTTGGTGCAGTAGTCTGCATATTGCTGGTCTTCCTGTGGGTGAGGTAATGTGCATATGACTGGCCCTCTTGTGGGTGCAGTAATCTGCATATCGTCCATCCATCTGTGGGTGCTGCAATCTGCATATAGCTGTTCTTCCTGTGGGTGCAGTTATCTGCAGATGGCAGGTCTTCCTGTGGGTGCAGCAGTCTGCATCATCATCGCCATCATTGCCACATGTTTTTACATGGGGTCAGGTTATCGTGTTAACTGATGCCAACTTTTAATTTGCATATAGCTGGTCTTCCTGTGGATGCAGTAGTCTGCATCATTATTGCCATCATCAGCCCCCTTTTTCCCATGTTTTTACATGGAGTCAGGTTATCATGTTAACTGACACCAACTCTCACAATTCCATGCCACATTCCTGCCTTCTTCAACATTCATACCTGACTTTTGCAGATCTTCTTTCACCCAATCCATACACCTCTTTGCTGGATGTCCTCACTTCCTCTTACATAGTTTCATAGTTTCATAGTTTCATAGTATAGTACTAGGCTATCTGCCCTGGGGCATTTGTAAGCCTAGCCATAGTGATGTGGCTTTTGCCACCCCATGAAATGGTGCAAAAATGTACAGAATAAATCTAGAATACCGTGCCTCTGTCTATTAGTGACACAGTGAAGGTCCCCTTATATAATAGAATTAGTTTACTGTGCCCCTGTCTAGCAGTGACACAGATGTGACCCCTTGGGTAAACTTACGATCTCCCATCCACTCATCAAGATTTCTCTTGAAGAGAGTCAGTGAGGGGCTCTGCCTAATACGAACTGGGATCCTTTTCCAAAGCATGGGAATCCTCTGGGTTATGAATCTATCCCTCCAGCATGTCCTATTCATACTTGTGCCGAGGTTTAAGTCTTTAGCTCTCATGGTCCTGATGGATTTGGATTTTTTGAGGTGGAGCATGTCCATCAGATCCTGATTGGACATGGCCTTGTACGTCAGGCAGAGATCACCTCTGAGCAGGCGGTATGCTACTGAATAGAGCTCAAGTTTCTTTAGTCTGGCAGAATAAGACATATGTTGGAGACCCTTGATCCTTTTGGTGAGGTACTTTTGTGGTCTCTCCAGCTGTTGCAAGTGCCGGGTGAGGTACATACCAAATGGGGCACTGTACTCAATCATGGGTCTGATGAGGGAGGAATATAGGGTACAATGTCATCCTTGGATCTGGATGTGAAACCCTTCATGATGAGGTGTGCAAGGTAGAATGTTTTTCTAACCACTTTGGCAACAGGGTGTCAAATGAGAGGTCGCTGTCTACTTGGGTCCCTAGGTCTCTGATTACTTTTCCATACTCAGTGGGTTGCTGTCTATGTGATAATTTGTGGGTACTTTGTTTTCCAAAAGGGATGACTATACATTTTTTGGCATTTAGTTTAAGGCTGTGACTACGGCACCAGTTGTCCGTTTCAGTGAGGCCTTTTTGTAGGATGTGTGTATCTGCTGGTGTATCGACTATGGCCTAGTTTGCAGTCACCTGCGAACTTTGTCAGCCACAGCCCTCCCATGTTTGCTTTAACATCTGAGAAATAAATGCCGAACAAGAGGGGTCCCAAGACAGATCCCTGTGGGACACCACTTGTGACTGGCTTTGAGTCTGACATTGCTCCAGCGATTTTAACTTTATGGGTTCTGTCCTTTAGCCAGTTTGCAACCCATCTAGTGACATAAGGGTTTACTTTTAAGCTGTTTAGCTTATCTATGATGCCTGAGTGGAGTATTGTGTCGAAGGCCTTAGCCAAGTCCAGGAATGCTGTATGGACTGCTTTGCCCTCATCAATGGCTCTAGTGACTGTTTCGAAAAAGTCAACCAGGTTTAAAAGGCAGGATCTGCCCTTTACAAAGCCGAACTGGGTGGGGTCAAGTGTCTGTAGGTCCCCTATATCTCCGTTTATGAGTTCCATAATGATTCTTTCCATAGCTTTGCAGACCAGGCTAGTCAAGCTTATGGGGCAGTAGTTTCCAGGGTCTGTAGAGGCACCCCCCCTTGTGGAGTGGGACCACTGTTGCTGTACGCAAGTGTTCAGGTACATATCCCGAAGTACGGCTAAGGTTAAATAGCATTTTTATGTGTGGGTTTAGCTCCTCTTGGAGTTCAAGTAACACACACCCTGGGATACCGTCAGGTCCCATTGATGCTATGCTTTGTTTAGGGTGGTTCTCACTTGGACATCTGAGATGACAGGGAGATTACATTCAGCTGGGATAAGTATTTTGTCTTTTGGGGGTGAAGGAGGCGAGAAATTTGCACTGAACCTGTCAGCCAGAATGTTAGCAATATCTGTGGGTTCAGTGTATTTTTTGTTGTTGTGAACCAACTCTGAGCATTGTGAGGGTTTCCGCCCAGGTTTCTAACATAGCTGAAGAAGGCTTTGTGGTTATCTTTAGTGTCCTTAGTGATTTTTCTCTCAAAGTTTGCCTTGGATGTTTTTATGAGAGAACGTAGTTTTCTGCTAATGTTGATCAGAGACGTCTTCCCTTTATGGGATTTTGCTCTGACGTGCAGTAGCTTCCTTCTTTTGTTATACAATTTGTTTATGGCTGAGGTCCACCAGACAGGACGCTTACATTTGGTGGAGAGGGACTTGGATTTGTTTGGGATTGCATGATCCATGCATTCTTGGAGATGTCCATAGAAAGCATTTGTGAAGGATTCGGCTTTGTGGGATGTGGTATCCACTGGCACAGTGGGCTTAAAGGATACCATCTCAGTCTTAAGAAGAGTGAAGTCTGCTTTTGAGAAGTTTTTCACTGTGGTCTTTTGTGATGGGGGTGGAGGTGGGATATGTATATCCAGGGTGATTAGTTTGTGGTCAGATATCACTAGTGAGGGGTATACTTCCGGTGTGGAGCATTTTGTCCCCATGTTTGTGATGATCAGGTCTAGTATATTATCTCCCCTAGTGGGAGAGGTGACTAGTTGTTCCAGTGCATTTGAATTTATGAATTCCAGGAACCTTTGGGCTAGGGTATTAGGGCTAGAATAATGTATCCAATCTATGTTTGGGTAGTTGAAGTCTCCCAGTATGATGGTATTTTGTGATACATTCCTATCCTCCAATGTCTTCAGGAAGGCTGAGTGGGGTTCTTGAGATTGGGAGGGTGGTCTGTAACATGCTACCAGTTGTATAGCAGTTTTGCCTATGGTTAGTTGCACCTGTAGGGTCTCTGATGCTTCATGTGTTGCTACTAACTTGGAGGTGTGGGTGTCCTTTATGAATATGGACACTCTCCCTCCCTTTGTGATTCGGCCCGGGTTTTGGGGCGGAAAAGCATGATATGAGGTATAGCCTGGTAGCGCTGGGGTGCTCTCAGGAGTCTTGAACCAGGTTTCAGTTACTGCACAGATGTCGATGTTCTCCATGCTGAGGAGTGCATCAAGTGCCTGCATCTTGAGATTTAGACTTCTGGCGTTGAGCAGCATTACCCTTAGTTTTTTTCCATTTTTGTTTTCTAAGGAGGTGGGTTTGTCTTTTGAGCCTTGCCTAAAAAAGGCACTATGGGGGTGGCAAGAGCCTTAGCCAATATCCAGAAGCCCAGTGGTGACAGGTGTAAGCCATCCCTTGCGAAGCAGCGTGGCTTGTCCAACATATCATTTCTTCCTGTCTGTCCCAAATGCAGTAGTCTCAATATGGCTGGTCCTCCTTTGGGTTCTTTAATCTGCATATGGCTGGTCTTTCTGTATGTGCAGTAATCTGCATATGGCTGGTCTTCCTGTGGGTGCAGTAGTCTGCATATGGCCGGTCCTCCTTGGGTGCAGTAATCTGCATATGTCTTGTTTTGTGTGAGCACAGTAATCTGCATATGACCAGTCCTCCCATGGGTGCAGTAATCTGCATATGGCTGTTCTTCCTGTTGGTGATGTAATCTGCATATGGCTGGTTCTCCTGTGGTTGCAGTAATCTGTAAATGGCTGGTCCACATTTGGGTGCAGCAATCTGCATATGTTTTATTTTTCTGTGGGTGCAGTAATCTGCATATGGCTGGTCTTCCTGTGGGTGCAGTAATCTGCATATGGCTGGTCTTCCTGTAGGTGCAGTAATTTGAATATGGGTGGTCTTCCTGGGAGTGATGTAATCTGCATATGGCCTGTGCTCCTGTGGGTGCAGTAATCTGCATATAGCTGGTATTTCTGTGGGTGCAGTAATCAGAATCATCATCATCATCATCAGCCCCCTTTTTCAGATTTTTCTACATGGGACCATGGATTCATATTAACTGTCACCAACTTTCTTGATTTAATGCCACACTCCTGCCTTCTTCAACATTCTTGCCTGACTGTTGCAAGTCTGTTCACCCAATCCATAGACCTCTTTGGAGGATGTCCTCGCTTCATCTTACCTTCTTCCTGTCTGTCCCAAATGCAGTAGTCTGCACATGGGTGGTCCTCTTGTGGTTGTAGTAATCTGCATATGGCTGGTGTTACTGTGAGTTCTGTAATCTGCATATAGTTGGTCTTGCTGTGGGTGCAGTAATCTGTATATGGCTGGCTTTCCTGTGAGCTCAGTAATCTGCATATGGCTGATCTTCCTGTGTGTGCAGTAATCTGCATATGACTGGTACTTCTGAGGGTCCAGTAATCTGCATATGGCTGGTCTTCCTGTGGGTGCAGTAATCTGCATATGGCTGGTCATCCTGGGGATGCAGTAATCTGAATATGGCTGGTCTTCCTGCGGCTGCAGTGATCTGCATATAGCTGGTATTTCTGTTGGTGCAGTAGTCTGCATATTGCTGGTCTTCCTGTGGGTGAGGTAATGTGCATATGACTGGCCCTCTTGTGGGTGCAGTAATCTGCATATCGTCGGTCCATCTGTGGGTGCTGCAATCTGCATATAGCTGTTCTTCCTGTGGGTGCAATTATCTGCAGATGGCAGGTCTTCCTGTGGGTGCAGCAGTCTGCATCATCATCGTCATCATTAGCCCCCTTTTTCCCATGTTTTTACATGGGGTCAGGTTATCGTGTTAACTGATGCCAACTTTCACAATTCCATGCCACATTCCTGCCTTCTTCAACATTCATGCCTGACTTTTTCAAATTTTCTTTCACCCAATCCATACACCTCTTTGCTGGATGTCCTCGCTTCCTCATACCTTCTTCCTGTCTGTCCCAAATTCAATAGTCTCCATATGGCTGGTCCTCCTGTGGGTTCTTTAATCTGCATATGGCTGGTCTTTCTGTGGGTGCAGTAATGTGCATATGGCTGGTCTTCCTGTGGGTGCACCAGTCTGCATCACCATCATCATCATCATCATCAGTCCGCTTTTTCATATGTTTCTACATGGGGTCAGGGTATCGTGTTAAATGATGCCAACTCTCACAATTCAGTGGCACACTCTTGCCTTCTTCAGCATTCATGCCTGACTGTTGCAAATCTCCTTTCACCCAATCAATACACCTCTTTACTGGATATCCTTGCTTCCTCTTACCTTCTTCCTGCCTGTCCCAAATGCAGTAGTCTTCATATGGCCGGTCCTCCTGTGGTTCTGTAATCTGCATGTGGCTGGTCTTCCTGTGGGTGTAGTGTACAGCACATGGCTGGTCTTCCTATTGGTGCAGAAATCTGCATATGGCTGGTATTTCTGTGGGTTCTGTAATCTACATTTGGCTGGTCTTACTGTGCGGTTTGTCATCTGCATATGGCTGGTCTTCCTGTGGGTGCAGTAATCTGCATGTGGCAAGTCTTCCTATGGGTGCAGTAATCTGAATATGGCTAGTCTTCCTGTGGGTGCTGTAATCTGCATATGGCTGATGTTTCTGAGGGTGCACTAATCTTTATATGTCTCATCTTCCTGTGGGTGCAGTAATCTGCATATGTCTGGTCTTCCTGTGGGTACAGTAATCTGAATAAAGGCTGCACTTCCTGTGGGTGCTGTAATCTGCATATGGCTGGTACTCCTGTGCATGCAGTAATCTGCATATGGCTGGTATACCTGTGGGTGCAGCAGTCTACATATGGCTGGTCCTCCAGTGGGTGCAGTAATCTTCATATTGCTGGTCTTCCTGTGTGTGCAGTAATCTGCATATGGCTGGTCATCCTGTGGGTGCAGTAATCTGCATATAACTGGTATTTCTGTGGGTTTTGTAATCTGCATATGGCTGGTCTTCCTGTGGGTGCATTAATCTTCATACAGCTGGTTTTCCTGTAGGTGCTGTAATCTTCATATGGCTGGCCTTCCTGTGGGTGCAGTAATCTGCATATGGCTGTTCCTCCTTTGGGTGCTGTAATCTGCATATGTCTAGTTTTTTCTGAGGATGCAGTAATCTGCATATGGCCAGTCCTCCTGTGAGTGCAGTAATCTGCATATGTCTTGTTTTTCTGTGGGTGCAGTAATCTGCATATGGCTGGTCTTCCTGTGGGTGCAGTAATCTGCATATAGCTGGTATTTCTGTGGGTGCAGTAGTCTGCATATGGCTGGTCTTCCTGTGGGTGAGGTAATCTGCATATGACTGGTCCTCCTGTTGGTGCAGTAATCTGCATTTCATCGGTCCAACTGTGGGTACTTTAATTTGCATATAGCTGGTCTTCCTGTGGATGCAGTAGTCTGCATCATTATTGTCATCATCAGCCCCCTTTTTCCCATGTTTTTACATGGAGTCAGGTTATCATGTTAACTGACACCAACTCTCACAATTCCATGCCACATTCCTGCCTTCTTCAACATTCATACCTGACTTTTGCAAATCTTCTTTCACCCAATCCATACACCTCTTTGCTGGATGTCCTCGCTTCCTCTTACCTTCTTCCTGTCTGTCCCAAATGCAGTAGTCTCAATATGGCTGGTCCTCCTTTGGGTTCTTTAATCTGCATATGGCTGGTCTTTCTGTATGTGCAGTAATCTGCATATGGCTGGTCTTCCTGTGGGTGCAGTATACAGTACATAGCTAGTCTTCCTATGGGTGCAGTAATCTGCATATGGCTGGTATTTCTGTGGGTTCTGTAATCTACATTTGGCTGGTCTTACTGTGGGTTCTGTCATCTGCATATGGCTGGTCTTCCTGTGGGTGCAGTAATCTGCATGTGGTGAGTCTTCCTGTGAGTGCATTAATCTGAATATGGCTAGCCTTCCTGTGGGTGCTGTAATATGCATATGGCTGATATTTCTGTGGATGCAGTAATCTTTATATGTCTGGTCTTCCTGTGGGTGCAGTAATCTGCATATGTCTGGTCTTCCTGTGGGTACAGTAATCTGAATAAGGGCTGCTCTTCCTGTGGGTGCTGTAATCTGCATATGGCTGGTACTTCTGTGCGTGCAGTAATCTGCATATGGCTGGTATTCCTGTGGGTGATGTAATCTGCATATGGCTGGTCTTCCTGTTGGTGCAGTAATCTGCATATGGCTGGTCTTCCTCTGGGTGCAATAATCTGCATATTACTGGTCCTCCTGTGGGTTCTGTAATCTGCATATGGCTGGTCCCCCTGTGGGTGCAGTAATCTGCATATGGCTGGTCTTCCTGTGTGTGCTGTAATTTGCATATGGTTGTTTTTTATTTGAGTGCAGTAATTTGCATATGGCTGGTCTTCCTGTGGGTGCTGTAATCTGCATATGGCTGGTCTTCCTCTGAGTGCAGTATGGCTGGTCTTCCTCTTGGTGCTGTAATCTGCATATGGCTGGTCTTTTTGTGGGTGCTGTAATTTGTATATAGCTGGTTTTCCTGTGGGTGGAGTATTCTGCATATGGATGGACTTCCTGATGGTGCAGTAATCTGCATATGGCTGGCCTTCCTGTGGGTGCAGTAATCTGCATATGGCAGATCATCCTGTGGGTGAGGTAATCTGCATATGGCTGGTATTTCTGTGGGTTCTGTAATCTGCATATTGCTGGTCTTCCTGTGGGTGCATTAATCTGCATATGGCTGGTTTTCCTGTAGGTGCAGTAATCTTCATATGGCTGGTCTTCCTGTGGGTGCAGTAATCTGCATATGGCTGGTCCTCCATTGAGTGCTGTATTCTGCATATGTCTTGTTTTTCTGTGGGTGCAGTAATCTGCATATGGCTGGTCTTCCTGTGGGTGCAGTATTTTGCATATGGATGGTCTTCCTGTGGGTGCTGTAATCTGCATATGGCTGGTCCTCCTGTGGGTTCTGTAATCTGCATAGGGATGGTCTTCCTGTGGGTGCAGTAATCTGCATATGGCTGGTCTTCCTGTGGGTGCAGTAATCTGCATATGGCTGGTCTTCCTGTGGGTGCAGTAATCTGCATATGGCTGGTTTTCCTGTAGGCACAGTAATCCTCATATGGCTGGTCTTCCTGTGGGTGCAGTAATCTGCATATGGCTGGTCCTCCTATGGGTGCAGCAATCTGCGCATGTCTTGTTTTTCTGTTGGTGCAGTAATCTGCATATGACCAGACCTCCTGTGGGTGCAGTAATCTGCATATAACTGGTATTTCTGTGGGTTCTGTAATCTGCATATGGCTGGTCTTCCTGTGGGTGCAGAAATCTGCATATAGCTGGTCTTCCTGTGGGTGCAGTAATCTGCATATGGCTGTTCCTCATTTGGGTGCAGTAATCTACATATAGCTGGTCTTCCTGTGGGTGCAATATTCTGTATAAGGCTGGTCTTCCTGTGGGTGCAGTAATCTGCATATGGCTGGTCTTTCTGTCGGTGCAGTAATCTGAATAAGGTGGGTCTTCCTGGGAGTGCTGTAATCTGCATATGGACAGTCATCCTGTGGTTGCTGTAATCTGCATATGACAGGTCTTCCTGTGGATTCTGTAATCTGCGTATGGCTAGTCTACCAGTGGGTGCAGTAATCTACATATGGCTGGTATTTCTGTGGGTGCAGTAATCGGAATCATCATCATCATCATCAGCCCCCTTTTTCCCATTTTTCTACATGGGATCAGGTATTCGTTTTAACTGTCACCAACTCTCTTGACTTAGTTGCCACACTCCTGCCTTCTTCAACATTCATGCCTGACTGTTGCAAATCTGTTCACCCAATCCATACACCTCTTTGCTGGATCTCCTCACTTCCTTTTTACTTCTTCCTGTCTTTATCAAATGCAGTAGTCTGCACATGGGTGGTCCTCTTGTTGGTGTAGTAATCTGCATTTGGCCTGTGTTCCTATGGGTTCTTTAATCTGCATATAGTTGGTCTTCCTGTGTGTGCAGTAATCTGCATATGGCTTGTCCTTTTGGCCTCAGTAATCTGCATATGGCTGGTCTTTCAGTGGGTTCAGTAATCTGCATATGGCTGCTCTTCCTGTTGGTGCAGTAATCTGCATATTGCTGGTCTTCCTGCGGGTGCAGGAAGCTGGATATAGCTGGCATTTCTGTGGGTGCAGTAGTCTGCATATGGCTGGTCTTCCTTTGGGTGAGGTAATCTGCATATGACTGGTCTTCCTGTGGGTTCTGTCATCTGCATATGGCTGGTCTTCCTGTGGATGCAGTAATCTGCATATTTCTGGTCTTCCTGTGGGTGCAATAATCTGAATATGGCTAGCCTTTCTATGGGTGCTGTAATCTGCATATGGCTGGTATTTCTGTTGGTGCAGTATTCTGCATATGGCTGGTATTCCTGTGGGTGCAGTAATCTGCAAATGGCTGGTACTTCTGTTGGTGCAGTATTCTGCATATGGCTGGTATTCCTGTGGGTGCAGTAATCTGCAAATGGCTGGTACTTCTGTGGGTGGTATAATCTGAATATGGTTGGTCTTCCTGTAACTGCAGTAATCTGCATATGGCTGGTCCTCCTGTGTGTGAGCTAATCTGCATATAACTGGTCCTCTTGTGGGTGCAGTAATCTGCATATGGTCGGTCCATCTGTGGGTGCTGTAATCTGCATATGGCTGGTACTCCTGTGCATGTGGTTATCTGCATATGATTGGTATTCCTGTGGGTGCAGCCATCTGCATATGGCCGGTCCTCCTGTGGGTGCAGTAGTCTTCATATTGCTGGTCTTCCTTTGGGTGCAGTAATCTGCCTATGGCTGGTCTTCCTGTTGGTGCAGTAATCTGCATATGGCTGGTCTTCCTGTTGGTGCAGTAATCTGCATATGGCTGGTCTTCCTGTGGGTGCAGTAATCTGCATATGGCTGGTCCTCCTGTGGGTTCTGTAATTTGCATATGCCTGGTCTTCCTGTGGGTGCAGTAATCTGCATATGGCTGGTCTTCCTGTGGGTGCTGTAATCTGCATATGGCTGGTCTTCCTGTGGGTGCAGTAATCTGCATATGGCTGGTCTTCCTGTGGGTGCAGTAATCTGCATATGGCTGGTCTTCCTGTGGGTGCAGTAATCTGCATATGGCTGGTCCTCCTGTGGGTGCAGTAATCTGCATATGGTTGGTCCTTCTGTGGGTGATGTAATCTGCATATGTCTGGTCTTCCAGTGGGTGCAGTAATCTGCATATGGCTGGTCTTCCTGTGGGTGCAGTAGTCTGCATCATCATCGTCATCATCAGCCCCCTTTTTCCCATGTTTCTACATGGGGTCAGGGTATCGTGTTAACTGATGCCAACTCTCTCAGTTCAGTGCCACACTCCTGCCTTCTTCAACATTCATGCCTGACTGTTGCAAATCTTCTTTCACCCAATCCATACACCTCTTTGCTGGATATCCTTGCTTCCTCTTACCTTCTTCCTGTCTGTCCCAAATGCAGTAGTCTTCATATGGCCAGTCCTCATTTGGTTCTGTAATCTGCATATGGCTGGTCTTCCTGTGGGTGCAGTAATCTGCATATGGCTGGTCTTCCTTTGGGTGCAGTCTGCATCATCATCATCACCATCAGCCCTCTTTTTCCCATGTTTCTACATGGGTCAGTATCTGTTAACTGATGCCATCTCTCTCATTTCAGTGCCTCACTCCTGCCTTCTTCAACATTCTTGCCTGACTGTTTCAAATCTTCTTTCACCCAGTCCATACACCTCTTTGCTGGATGTCCTCACTTCCTCTTACCTTTTTTCTGTCTGTCCCAAATGCAGTAATCTGCATATGGCTGATCCCCTGTGCTTCTGTAATCTGCATATGGCTGGTCTTCCTGTGGGTGCAGTAATCTGCATATGGCTGGTCTTCCTGTGGGTGCAGTAATCTGCATATGGCTGGTCTTCCTGTGCATGCAGTAATCTGAATATGGCTGGTCTTCCTATGGGTGCAGTAATCTGCATATGGCTGGTCTTCCTGTGGGTGCAGTAATCTGTATATGGCTGGTCTTCCTGTGGGTGCAGTAATCTGCATATGGCTGGTATTTCTGTGGGTTCTGTAATCTGCATATGGCTGGTCTTCCTGTGGGTGCAGTAATCTGCATATGGCTGGTCTTCCTGTGGGTGCAGTAATCTGCATATGGCCGGTCTTCCTGTTGGTGCATTAACCTGCATATGGCTGATCTTCTTGTGGGTACAGTAATCTGCATATAGCTGGTCTTCCTGTGGGTGCAGTAATCTGCATATGGCTGGTCTTCCTGTGGGTGCAGTAATCTGCATATAGCTGGTATTTCTGTGGGTGCAGTAATCTGCATATGGCTGGTCTTCCTGTGGGTGCAGTAATCTGCATATGGCTGGTCCTCCTGTGGGTTCAGTAATCTGCATATGGCTGGTCTTCCTGTGGGTGCAGTAATCTGCATATGGCTGGTCTTCCTGTTGGTGCAGAAATCTGCATAATCATCATCATTTTTTCCTGTTTCTCCATGGGGACAGGTATCATTTTAATTGATGCCAACTCTCGTATTCTGCCTTCTTCAACATTCATCCCTGACTGTTGCAAATCTTCTTTTACACAATCCATTCACCTTATTTCTGGATATTCCTGCTTCCTCTTACCTTCTTCCTGTCTGTCCCAAATACAGTAGTCTTCATATGGCTGGTCTTCCTGTGGGTTCTGTAATCTGCATATGGCTGGTCTTCCTGTGGGTGCAGTAATCTGCATATGGCTGGTCTTCCTGTGGGTGCAGTAATCTGCATATGGCTAGTCTTCCTGTGGGTGCTGTAATCTGCATATGGCTGGTATTTCTGTGGGTGCAGTAATCTGCATATGGCTGGTCTTCCTGTGGGTGCAGTAATCTCCATATGGCTGGTCTTCCTGTAGCTGCAGTAATCTTCATATGTCCGGTATTCCTGTGGGTGCAGTAATCTGCATATGGCTGGTCTTCCTGTGGGTGCAGTAATCTGCATATGGCTGGTCTTCCTGTAGGTGCAGTAATCTGCATATGGCTGGTCCTCCTGTGGGTGCAGTAATCTGCATATGGCTGGTCCTCCTGTAGTTGCAGTAATCTGCATATGGTTAGTCCATCTGTGGGTGCTGTAATCTGCATATGGCTGGTACTCCTGTGGGTGCAGTAATCTGCATATGGCTGGTATTCCTGGGGGTGCAGTAGTCTGCATATGGCTGGTCCTCCTGTGGGTGCAGTAATCTTCATATGGCTGGTCTTCCTTTGGGTGCAGTAATCTGCATATGGCTGGTCTTCCTGTGGGTGCAGTAATCTGCATATGGCTGGTCTTCCTGTTGGTGCAGTAATCTGCATATGGCTGGTCTTCCTGTGGGTGCAGTAATCTGCATATGGCTGGTCCTCCTGTGGGTTCTGTAATCTGCATAGGGCTGGTCTTCAGTGGGTGCAGTAATCTGAATACGGTCGGTCTTCTGTGGGTGCTGTAATCCGCATATGGGTGGTCTTTCTGTGGGTGCAGTAATCTGCATATGGCTGGTCTTCCTGTGGGTGCAGTAATCTGCATATGGCTGGTCTTCCTGTGGGTGCAGTAATCTGCATATGGCTGGTCTTCCTGTGGGTGCAGTAATCTGCATATGCCTGGTACTTCTGTGGGTTCAGTAATCTGCATTTGTTTGGACTTCCTGTGGGTGCAGTAATCTGAATATGGCTAATCTTGATATATGTGCAGCAGTCTGCCATCATCATCTTCATCATCAGCCCATTTTTTCCCATGTTTCTACATGGGGTCAGAGTATCGTGTTAACTGACAAAACTCTTTCAATTCAGTGCCACACTCCTGCCTTCTTCAACATTCATGCCTGACTATTGCAAATATTCTTTCACCCAATCCATACACCTCTTTGCTGGATGTCCTTGCTTCCTCTTACCTTCTTCCTGTCTATCCCAAATGCAGTTGTCACCATATGGCCAGTCCTCCTTTGGGTGCTGTAATCTTCATATGGCTGGTCTTCTTGTGGGTGCTGTAATTTGCATATATCTGGTCTTGCTGTGGGTGCAGTAATCTGCATCATCATCATCATTTTCCCATGTTTCTACATGGGGTCAGTAATCTGCCTTCTTCAACATTTATGCCTGATTGTTGCAAATCATCTTTCACACAGTGCATACACCTCTTTGCTGGATGTCCTCGCTTCCTCTTACCTTCTTCCTGTCTCTCTCAAATGCATATGGCTGGTCCCCTGTGGGTGCAGTAATCTACATATGTCTGGTCTTCCTGTGGGTGCAATAAACTGCATATGGCTGGTCTTCCTGTGGGTGCAGTAATCTGCATATGGCTGGTCTTCCTCTGTGGCAGTATGACAGTTCTTCCTGTGGATTCTGTAATCTGCGTATGGCTAGTCTACCAGTGGGTGCAGTAATCTGCATATGGCTGGTATTTCTGTGGGTGCAGTAATCTGAATCATCATCATCATCTTCATCAGCCCCCCTTTTTCCCATTTTTCTACATGGGATCAGGTATTCGTATTAACTGTCACCAACTCTTTTGACTTAGTTGCCACACTCCTGGCTTCTTCAACATTCATGCCTGACTGTTGCAAATCTGTTCACCCAATCCATACACCTCTTTGCTGGATCTCCTCACTTCCTTTTTACTTCTTCATGTCTTTCCCAAATGCAGTAGTCTGCACATGGGTGGTCCTCTTGTTGGTGTAGTAATCTGCATTTGGCCTGTGTTTCTGTGGGTTCTTTAATCTGCATATAGTTGGTCTTCCTGTGTGTGCAGTAATCTGCATATTGCTTGTCCTTTTGGCCTCAGTAATCTGCATATGGCTGGTCTTTCAGTGGGTTCAATAATCTGTATATGGCTGCTCTTCCTGTTGGTGCAGTAATCTGCATATTGCTGGTCTTCCTGCGGGTGCAGGAAGCTGCATATGGCTGGTCTTCCTGTGGGTGCAGTAATCTGCACATGGCTGGTCTTCCTTTGGGTGCAGTAATCTGCATATGACTGGTATTTCTGTAGGTTCTGTAATCTACATTTGGCTGGTCTTACTGTGGGTGCAGTAGTCTGCATATTTCTGGTCTTCCTGTGGGTGCAGTAATCTGAATATGGCTAGCCTTCCTATGGGTGCTGTAATCTGCATATGGCTGGTATTTCTGTTGATGCAGTATTCTGCATATGGCTGGTCTTCCTGTGGGTGCAGTAATCTGCAAATGGCTGGTCCTTCTGTGGGTGCAGTAATCTGCATATGGCTGGTCTTCCTGTGGGTGCAGTAATCTGCATATGGCTGGTACTTCTGTGGGTTCATAATCTGCATATGGCTGGTCTTCCTGTGGGTTCTGTAATCTGCATATGGCTGGTCTTCCTGTTTGTGAGGTAATCTTCATATAACTGGTCCTCCTGTAGGTGCAATAATCTGCACACGGACAGTCCATCTGTGGGTGCTGTAATCTGCATATGGCTGGTAGTCCTGTGCATGCAGTAATCTGCATATGGTTGGTATTCCTGTGGGTGCAGTAGTCTGCATATGTCCGGTCCTCCTGTGGGTGCAGTAGTCTTCATATTGCTGGTCTTCCTTTGGGTGCAGTAATCTGCATATGGCTGGTCTTCCTGTTGGTGCAGTAATCTGCATATGGCTGGTCTTCCTGTTGGTGCAGTAATCTGCATATGGCTGGTCTTCCTCTGGGTGCAGTAATCTGCATATTACTGGTCCTCCTGTGGGTTCTGTAATCTGCATATGGCTGGTCCCCCTGTGGGTGCAGTAATCTGCATATGGCCGGTCTTCCTGTGGGTGCTGTAATTTGCATATGGCTGATCTTTCTGTGGGTGCAGTAATTTGCATATGGCTGGTCTTCCTGTGGGTGCAGTAATCTGCATATGGCTGGTCTTCCTGTGGGTGCAGTAATCTGCATATGGCTGGTCTTCCTGTGGGTGTGGTAATCTGCATATGGCTGGTCCTCCTGTGGGTGCAGTAATCTGCATATGGTTGGTCCTTCTGTGGGTGATGTAATCTGCATATGTCTGGTCTTATTGTGGGTGCAGTAGTCTGCATCATCATCATCGTTGTCATCAGCCCCCTTTTTGCCATGTTTCTACATGGGGTCAGAGTATCGTATTAACTGATGCCAACTTTCTCAGTTCATTGCCCCTCTCCTGCATTCTTCAACATTCATGCCTGACTATTGCAAATCTTTCACCCAATCCATTCACCTCTTTTCTGGATATCTTTGCTTCCTCTTACCTTCTTCCTGTCTTTCCCAAATGCAGTAGTCTTCACATGGCCGGTCCTCTTTTGGTTCTGTAATCTGCATATGACTGTTCTTCCTGTGTTTGCAGTAATCTGCGCATGGCTGGTCTTCCTTTGGGTGCAGTAATCTGCATCATCATCATCGGTAGCCTTTTTTCCCATGTTTCTACATGGGGTCAGGGTATCTGTTAACTGATGCCATCTCTCACAATTCAGTGCATCCTGCCTTCTTCAACATTTATGCCTGATTGTTGCAAATCATCTTTCACATACACCTCTTGCTGGATGTCCTCCTCTTACCTTCTTCCTGTCTTCCTGTGGGTGCTGTAATTTGCATATGTCTGATCCCCTGTGCAGTAATCTCCATATGGCTGGTCTTCCTGTGGGTGCATTAATCTGCATATGACTGGTAATTCTGTGGGTGCAGTAATCTGCATATGGCTGGTCTTCCTCTGTGGCAGTATGACAGTTCTTCCTGTGGATTCTGTAATCTGAATATGGCTGGTACTCCTGTGGGTGCTGTATTCTGCATATTGCTGATCTTCTTGTGGGTGCAGTAATCTGCATCATCATCATCATCAGCCCCCTTTTTCCCATGTTTCTATATGGGGTCAGGTATTCGTAACTGTCACCAACTCTTTTGACTTAGTTGCCACACTCTGGCTTCTTCAACATTTATGCCTGACCGTTGCAAATCTGTTCACCCAATCCATACACCTTTGCTGGATCTCCTCACTTCCTTTTACTTCTTCATGTCTTTCCCAAATGCAGTAATCTACATATGGCTGGTCTTCCTGTTGGTGTAGTATTCTGCATATGGCTGGTATTTCTGTGGGTTCTTTAATCTGCATATGGTTGGTCTTCCTGTGGGTGCAGTAATCTGTATATGGCTTGTCCTTTTGGCCTCAGTAATCTGCATATGGCTGGTACTTCTGTGGGTTCATAATCTGCATATGGCTGGTCTTCCTGTGGGTGCAGTAATCTGCATATGGCTGGTCTTCCTGTGGGTGCAGTAATCTGCATATGGCTGGTCTTTCTGTGGGTGCAGTAATCTGCATATGGCTGGTCTTCCTGTGGGTGCAGTAATCTGCATATGGCTGGTCTTCCTGTGGGTTCAGTAATCTGCATATGGCTGGTCTTCCTGTGGGTGCAGTAATCTGCATATGGCTAGTCTTCCTGTGGGTGCAGTAATCTGAATATGGCTAGCCTTCCTGTGGGTGCTGTAATCTGCATATGGCTGGTATTTCTGTGGATGCAGTAATCTGCATATGGCTGGTATTCCTGTGGGTGCAGTAATCTGCAAATGGCTGGTCTTCCTGTATGTGCAGTAATCTTCACATGGCTGGTATTCCTTTGGGTTCTTTAATCTGCATATGGCTGTTCTTCCTGTGGGTGCAGTAATCTGCATATGGCTGGTCTTCCTGTAGGTGCAGTAATCTGCATATGGCCGGTCTTCCTGTTCGTGAGGTAATCTGCATATAACTGGTCCTCCTGTAGGTGCAGTAATCTGCATATGGTCGGTCCATCTGTGGGTGCTGTAATCTGCATATGGCTGGTACTCCTGTGTGTGCAGTAATCTGCATATGGTTGGTATTCCTGTGGGTGCAGTAGTCTACACATGGCCGGTCCTCCTGTGGGTTCAGTAGTCTTCATATTGCTGGTCTTCCTTTGGGTGCAGTAATCTGCATATGGCTGGTCTTCCTGTGGGTGCAGTAATCTGCATATGGCTGGTCTTCCTGTTGGTGCAGTAATCTGCATATGGCTGGTCTTCCTCTGGGTGCAGTAATCTGCATAGTACTGGTCCTCCTGTGGGTTCTGTAATCTGCATATGGCTGGTCCCACTGTGGGTGCAATAATCTGCATATGGCCGGTCTTCCTGTGGGTTCTGTAATTTGCATATGGTTGATCTTTTTGTGGGTGCAGTAATTTGCATATGGCCGGTCTTCCTGTGGGTGCTGTAATCTGCATATGGCTGGTCTTCCTGTTGGTGCAGTAATCTGCATATGGCTGGTCTTCCTCTGGGTGCAGTAATCTGCATATGACTGGTCCTCTTGTTGGTTCTGTAATCTGCATATGGCTGGTCTTCCTGTGGGTGCAGTAATCTGCATATGGCTGGTCTTCCTGTGGGTGCAGCAGTCTGCATCATCATCGTCATCATCAGCCCCCTTTTTCCCATGTTTCTACATGGAGTCAGGGTATTGTGTTAACTGATGCCAACTCTCTCATTCAGTGCCACACTCCTGCCTTCTTCAACATTCATGCCTGACTGTTGCAAATCTTCTTTCACCCAATCCATACACCTCTTTGCTGGATGTCTTCGCTTCCTCTTACCTCCTTCCTGTCTGTCCCAAATGCAGTAGTCACCATATGGCCGGTCCTCCTGTGGGTTTTGAAATCTGCATATGGCTGGTCTTCCTGTGGGTGCAGTAATCTGCATATGGCTGGTCTTCCTGTGGGTGCAGCAGTCTGCATCATCATCATCAGCCCCCTTTTTCCCATGTTTCTACATGGGGTCAGGGTATCGTGTTAACTGATGCCAACTCTCTCAATTCAGTGCCACACTCCTGCCTTCTTCAACATTCATGCCTGACTGTTGCAAATCTTCTTTCACTCAATTCGTACACCTCTTTGCTGGATGTCCTCGCTTCCTCTTACCTTCTTCCTGTCTTTCCCAAATACAGTAGTCTTCATATGGCTGGTCCTCCTGTGGGTTCTCTAATCTGCATATGGTTGGTCTTCTTGTGGGTGCAGTAATCTGCATATGGCTGGTACTCCTGTGGGTGCAGTAATCTGCATATGGCTGGTCTTCCTCTGAGTGCAGTATGGCTGGTCTGCTTCTTGGTGCTGTAATCTGCATATGACTGGTCTTTTTTAAGTGCTGTAATTTGTATATTGCTGGTCTTCCTGTTGGTGGAGTATTCTGCATATGGCTGGTATTTCTGTGGGTTCTGTAATCTGCATATGGCTGGTCTTCCTGTGGGTGCAGTAATCTGCATATGCCTGGTACTTCTGTGGGTTCAGTAATCTGCATATGGCTCATCTTCCTGTGGGTGCAGTAATCTGAATATGGCTGGTCTTCCTGTGAGTGCAGTAATCTGCATATAGCTGGCATTTTTGGTGCAGTAATTTGAATATGACTGGTCTTCCTGTCGGTGCTTTAGTCTGCATATAGCTTGTATTTTTGTGGGTGCAGTAATCTGCATATGGCTGGTCTTCCTGTGGGTGTGGTAATCTGCATATGACAGGTTTTCCTGTGGGTGCAGCAATCTGCATATGGTCGGTCCTTTTGTGGGTGCTGTAATCTGCATATGGCTGGCCTTCTTGTTGGTTAAATAGTCTGCATTATAATCATCATCATACACCCCTTTTTCCCTTGTTTCTCCATGGGGACAGGGTATCATTTTAATTGATGCCAACTCTGACACATTCTGCCTTCTTCAACATTTATGCCTGACTGTTGCAAATCTTCTTTCACCCAATCCATATTGTTAGGTGTCCCCGCTTCCTCTTCCCTTCTTCCTGTCTGTCACAAATGCAGTAGTCTACATATGGCTGGTCTTCCTGTGGGGTCTGTAATCTGCATATGGCTGGTCTTCCTGTGGGTGCAGTAATCTGCATATTTCTGGTCTTCCTGTGGGTGCAGTAATCTGAATATGGCTAGCCTTTCTATGGGTGCTGTAATCTGCATATGGCTGGTATTTCTGTTGGTGCAGTATTCTGCATATGGCTGGTATTCCTGTGGGTGCAGTAATCTGCAAATGGCTGGTACTTCTGTTGGTGCAGTATTCTGCATATGGCTGGTATTCCTGTGGGTGCAGTAATCTGCAAATGGCTGGTACTTCTGTGGGTGGTATAATCTGAATATGGTTGCTCTTCCTGTAGGTGCAGTAATCTGCATATGGACGGTCCTCCTGTGTGTGAGCTAATCTGCATATAACTGGTCCTCTTGTAGGTGCAGTAATCTGCATATGGTCGGTCCATCTGTGGGTGCTGTAATCTGCATATGGCTGGTACTCCTGTGCATGTGGTTATCTGCATATAGTTGGTATTCCTGTGGGTGCAGCAATCTGCATATGGCCGGTCCTCCTGTGGGTGCAGTAGTCTTCATATTGCTGGTCTTCCTTTGGGTGCAGTAATCTGCCTATGGCTGGTCTTCCTGTTGGTGCAGTAATCTGCATATGGCTGGTCTTCCTGTTGGTGCAGTAATCTGCATATGGCTGGTCTTCCTCTGGGTGCAGTAATCTGCATATTACTGGTCCTCCTTTGGGTTCTGTATTCTGCATATGGCTGGTCCCCCTGTGGGTGCAGTAATCTGCATATGGCTGGTCTTTCTGTGAGTGCTGTAATTTGCATATGACTGATCTTTCTGTGGGTGTAGTAATCTGCATATGGCTGGTCTTCCTGTGGGTGCAGTAATCTGCATATGACTGGTCTTCCTGTTGGTGCAGTAATCTGCATATGGCTGGTCTTCCTCTGGGTGTAGTAATCTGCATATTACTGATCCTCCTGTGGGTTCTGTAATCTTCATATGTCTGGGTCCCCCTGTGGGTGCAGTAATCTGCATATGGCTAATCTTGATATATGTGCAGCAGTCTGCCATCATCATCTTCATCATCAGCCCATTTTTTCCCATGTTTCTACATGGGGTCAGAGTATCGTGTTAACTGACAAAACTCTTTCAATTCAGTGCCACACTCCTGCCTTCTTCAACATTCATGCCTGACTATTGCAAATATTCTTTCACCCAATCCATACACCTCTTTGCTGGATGTCCTTGCTTCCTCTTACCTTCTTCCTGTCTATCCCAAATGCAGTTGTCACCATATGGCCAGTCCTCCTTTGGGTTCTGTAATCTTCATATGGCTGGTCTTCCTGTGAGTGCAGTCATCTGCATATGGCTGGTCTTCCTGTGGGTGCAGCAGTCTGCATCATCATCATCATCGTCAGCCCCTTTTTTCCCATGTTTCTACATGGGGTCAGGGTATCGTGTTAACTGATGCCATCTCTCACAATTCAGTGCCACACTCCTGCCTTCTTCAACATTTATGCCTGATTGTTGCAAATCATCTTTCACACAGTGCATACACCTCTTTGCTGGATGTCCTCGCTTCCTCTTACCTTCTTCCTGTCTCTCTCAAATGCAGTAGTCTCCATATGTCTGATCCCCCTGTGCTTCTTTAATCTACATATTTCTGGTCTTCCTGTGGGTGCAGTAATCTGCATATGACTGGTAATTCTGTGGGTGCAGTAATCTGCATATGGCTGGTCTTCCTCTGTGGCAGTATGACTGGTCTTCCTCTTGGTGCTGTAATCTGCATATGGCTGGTCTTTTGGGGGGAGTTGTAATTTGTATATCGCTGGTCTTCCTGTTGGTGGAGTATTCTGCATATTGCTGGTATTTCTGTGGGTTCTGTAACCTGCATATGGCTGGTCTTCCAGTGGGTGCAGTAATCTGCATATGTCGGGTACTTCTGTGGGTTCAGTAATTTGCATATGGCCAGTCTTCTCTGGGTGCAGTAATCTTAATATGGCTGATCTTCCTGTGGGTGTAATAATCTGCTTATAGCTAGCATTTTTGTGGGTGCAGTATTCTGCATATGCCTGGTCTTCCTATAGGTGCAGTAATCTTCATATAGCTGGTATTTCTGTGGGTGCAGTAATCTGCATATTGCTAGTATTCCCATGGGTGAGGTCATCTCCATATGACAGCTTTTCCTGTGGGTTCAGTAATCTGCATATGGTCGTTCCTTCTGTGGGTGCTGTAATCTGCATATGGCTAGTCTTCCTGTTGGTTAAATAGTCTGCATTATAATCATCATCATACACCCCTTTTTTCCCTTGTTTCTCCATGGGGACAGGGTATCATTTTAATTGATGCCAACTCTCGCGATTCTGCCTTCTTCAACATTCATGCCTGACTGTTGCAAATCTTCTTTCACACAATCCATATACCTCTTTGCTGGGTGTCCCCGCTTCCTCTTAGCTTTTTCCGGTCTTTCACAAATGCAGTAGTCTGCATATGGCTGGTCTTCCTGTGGGTTCTGTAATCTGCATATGGCTGGTCTTCCTGTGGGTGCAGTAATCTGCATATTTCTGGTCTTCCTGTGGGTGCAGTAATCTGAATATGGCTAGCCTTTCTATGGGTGCTGTAATCTGCGTATGGCTGGTATTTCTGTTGATGCAGTATTCTGCATATGGCTGGTATTCCTGTGGGTGCAGTAATCTGCAAATGGCTGGTCCTTCTGTGTGTGGCATAATCTGAATATGGTTTGTCTTCCAGTGGGTGCAGTAATCTGCATATGGTTGGTTTTCCTGTGGGTTCTGTAATCTGCATATGGCTGGTCTTTCTGTGGGTTCTGTAATCTGCATATGGCTGGTCTTACTGTAGGCTCAGTAATGTGCATATGGCCGGTCCTCCTGTGTGTGAGCTAAACTGCATATAACTGGTCCTCCTGTAGGTGCAGTAATCTGCATATGGTCGTTCCATCTGTGGGTTCTGTAATCTGCATATGGCTGGTACGTTAGTGCATGCAGTTATCTGCATATGGTTGGTATTCCTATGGGTGCAGCAGTCTGCATATGGCCGGTCCTCCTTTGGGTGCAGTAGTCTTCATATTACTGGTCTTCCTTTGGGTGCAGTAATCTGCCTATGGCTGGTCTTCCTGTTGGTGCAGTAATCTGCATATGGCTGGTCTTCCTGTTGGTGCAGTAATCTGCATATGGCTGGTCTTCCTCTGGGTGCAGTAATCTACATATTACTGGTCCTCCTTTGAGTTCTGTAATATGTATATGGCTGGACCCCCTGTGGGTGCAATAATCCACATATGGCCGGTCTTATTGTGATTGCTGTAATTTGCATATGACTGATCTTTCTGTGGGTGTAGTAATCTGCATATGGCTGGTCTTCCTGTGGGTGCAGTAATCTGCATATGGCTGGTCTTCCTGTGGGTGCAGTAATCTGCATATGGCTGGTCTTCCTGTTGGTGCAGTAATCTGCATATGGTTGGTCTTCCTCTGGGTGAAGTAATCTGCATATTACTGGTCCTCCTGTAGATTCTGTTATCTGCATATGGCTGGCCCCCCTGTGGGTGCAGTAATTTGCATATGGCCGGTCTTCTTGTGGGTGCTGTAATTTGCATATGGCTGGTCTTTCTGTGGATACAGTAATTTGCATATGGCCGGTCTTTCTGTGGGTGCTGTAATCTGCATATGGCTGGTCTTCTTCTGAGTGCAGTATGGCTGGTCTTCCTCTTGGTGCTGTAATCTGCATATGGGTGGTCTTTTTGTGGGTGCTGTAATTTGTATATAGCTGGTCTTCCTGTGGGTGGAGTATTCTGCATATGGCTGGTATTTCTGTGGGTTCTGTAATCTGCATATGGCTGGTCTTCCTGTGGGTGCAGTAATCTGCATATGTTTGGTCTTCCTGTGGGTGCAGTAATCTGAATATGGCTGGTCTACCTGTGGGTGCAGTAACCTGCATATGGCTGGTCTTCCTGTGGGTGCAGTAATCTGCATATGGCTGGTCTTACTGTGAGTGCAGTAATCTGCATATGGCCGGTTATCCTGTGGATGCAGTAATCTGCATATGGCTGGTATTTCTGTGGGTTCTGTAATCTGCATATTGCTGGTCTTCCTGTGGGTGCATTAATCTTCCAGGTTTGATAGTTGTTGCTGAAGCACCTACCAAGAGGAAAACACGCTGAGAGAAGAAAGGAGCCACTTTTGAGATTTTAAGTATTTTCTTCTGATTTATTTCTTAGAAAAACTGCATTGCCGCCTACTTTTCGGCATTTTCTTGCTTGCAAAAGTTGAAATCTGTGTTAGAAACAGTATTTAGAACATACCTAGAGCCATTTGTGCTGCACTTAATTTAAAATCGTTTTTTCTTAAAATTGCATTTTATCTGCCTCTGACCTAGCACACACGTTTTGAGGTCATTTATTGCACTGTTCTGACTAGTTTGCTACTTGTGTGTCTCTGCTATCCTTAAACAAAAACAAAAAAATCTTGCTATTTTCCCACTTTCTAAAATTTAAAAAAAAGTTCAGTTACAGAGTTGCTGTTCTGAACTGTTTGTAAGTTTTGTGGAGGCCAGTGCTTACTTTGGTTAAAGGGAAGTCTCTGTGTTCACCAGTGGCAGTGGTTAACACTGAGCAGCCTGCCTGTCCCTGTAGGAGTGGTTACTGCCTAGAAACTGTAGTTTTATTGGCCATTTTGGGTCAATTCCAAACTCCTTGATCTCTCTCTCTCTTAAAACCCTGCAGACGCTTGGTTTTGGCATCTTTCCAGGCTTGATAGTTGCTGCTGAAGCACCTACCAAGAGGAGAAAACACTGAGAGAAGAAAGGAACCACTTTTGAGATTTTAAGTATTTTCTTATGATTTATTTCTTAAAAAAATTGCATTGCCTCCTACTTTTCGGCGTTTTCTTGCTTGCAAAAGTTGATATCTGTGTTAGAAACAGTATTTAGAACATACCTAGAACCTGTTTATTGCATGTTTTGTGCTGCACTTAATTTAAAATAGTTTTTTCTTAAAATTGCATTTTATCTGCCTCTGACCTAGCACACACGTTTTGAGGTCATTTATTGCACTGTTCTGAGTAGTTTGCTACTTGTGTGTCTCTGCTATCCTTAAACAAAAACAAAAAACAAAAAAACTTGCTATTTTCCCACTTTCTATAATTTAAAAAAAAGTTCAGTTACAGAGTTGCTGTTCTGAACTGTTTGTAAGTTTCTTGGAGGCCAGTGCTTGCTTGGGCTAAAGGGAAGTCTCTGTGTTCACCAGAGGCAGTTGTTAACACTGAGCAGCCTGCCTGTCCCTGTAGGAGTGATTACTGCCTAGAAGCTGTAGTTTTATTGGCCATTTTGGTTCAATTTCAAACTCCTTGATCTCTCTCTCTTAAAACCCTGCAACTCTCTTTTTGCACGGTCTTGCACACAGAGGCAGCACCGGTTAGCTGGGGTATACTATTCCTGGCTCCACAAAGTCTGCACTGTAAATTTTCCCTTAGAACTAGGCAAGCCTCAACACAAGTGTTTCAGATCAATTGCTCTTATTGCAGCACTTGCATAACCTAAATCAGCACTTGCCCAAATCTCCTAGACAGCACTATTATTTTCCAAATCTCCTAGACAGCACTATTATAATACAGCATAAGACCCTCGATTGTCCACAAGACAAGTGAAATTTACTTTTCCAAGCATGTCCAGAGGTCAGCTTCAGGTGTACTCTCCAGTTCATCTGGTGGAATTGTGCATCCTGAGGCAATGTCACAACTGACTCATGTATACAGACAACCCTCTCCTCTTACCTCTAGACACAAACACTTGTGAGAGATGCAAATACACAGCCAGACTGGAGGCTAAGCGCTCTCAACCAATGACTGTAACAAAGTCAAGAGGAGAAGAGACACACTAGCATCACACCACCAGTCACACATGGATCTACAAAACAAGCACCGGCAAAACATACACATAAATACACAAAAACATATTCGGAGGCACTAGGTACCAATCTGAAAAAGAAACAGTGCCCTCTAAAGCAGACAAGCAAGCAACCTGCACCTTCAAACACAAGTCAGAAAACACATAATTCACCTTAGCAGTGTGCCTCACGACAGACCCTAAGGCAAAACACTATACCCAACACGCTAGTAGTAGGAGACTCTATAGTAAAGCACACAGATGTTCCACTCACCAGGCTGATCAAGGAGAAGGTTACTGTCAGTTGCCTGTCGGGTGCTAGGATCTGCCACATAACACAGGCACTTAGGTCACTCCAGAACAAGTACAAGTATGATGCTGTCATTGTACATGTTGGTGTGAATGATCTAAGACTTACCTCCCTGGACTACATGAAAAGAGACATTGAGGAGCTCTCTGATCAGGTAGCCCAAGCTGGAATGACCCTGACCTTGAGTAGCATACTACCTTCACCTAGAATCATACCACAATACAAAGATAAAATGATCAATTTCAACAATTGGCTAAGCTTCTGGTGTCATTCTAAGGGGATCCAGTGTCTGTCTGCCTGGGATGACATTATAGACAAGCCTCGCTGTTTTGACACAGATGGTTTGCACCTGTTACCCCTAGGCTTTCAAATACTGGCCAAGGATCTTGCCGTCCCCATAGTGCCTTTTTAGACAAGGCTCAAAGGACAAACCAACCACCATAACCAGCACAGGTAACCAAAAACTAAGGGTAATGCTACTCAACCCCAGAAGTCTCAACCTCAAAAAGCACGCACTCAAGGTACTCCTCAGTATGGAGAAAATCGATGTTTGTGCAGTGACAGAAACCTGGTTCAAGGCTCCAGAGAGCACCCCAGCACTACCAGGTTACAATTCATATCATACCTTCTGGCCTCAGTTACCAGATTGCAGTAAAAAGGTCAGAGGTGTATCAATATTCATCAAGGATACCCACATCTCCAGGTTAGTGGTGCAGCATGATGCCCCAGAGATCATCCATGCGCAACTATCAGCAGGCAAAACCACATTTCAAGTTGTAGCCTGTTATAGATCACCCACCATGTCCCAAGATACTCACTCAGCATTCCTTGAGGCATTGGAAAATATAAAGGTCCTACCCAACACCATAATTTTGGGTGATTTCAACTACCCTGGTATAGACTGGGTGAACTACCAAAGTTCTGACTCCTATGCCCAGCGGTTCATAAAATTTATAACTTCAAATGCCCTTGAACAACTGGCATGTTCTCCCACTAGAGGGGACAACGTATTGGATTTAGTCATCACAAATATGGGCGCCTATTGTACCACACCCGTTATCACTCCCTCTCTCGTCAGATCAGACCACAAACTGATAATCCTAGACATCCTCACCCCTCCACCTCCCCCAGTCAAAGAAACTATTGTAAAAAACCTTTCCAAAGCAAACTTCAAACTACTTGCGTCAGAAGTGGAAAGCTTCACTATCCCCTTGCAGAAGGATAATGATATCCAGGACGCGGAATCCTACACCAAGGCACTCTATATGCATCTTCAGGATTGCATGGACCGTGCTATCCCAAATAAAACCAAGACTCCTTCCTTAAGCAAGAAGAAACCAGTCTGGTGGACTCCGGCCATAAGCAAACTATACAATAAAAGGAGGAGACTTATACAAAAAAAGGCCAAATCTCAAGTAGAAAAATCTTCCCTGATCAGCTTTAGTAAGAAATTGAGGGCCCTCATCAAGTCAACTAAAGCCAATTTCAAAAAGAAAGTTGCCAAGGATGCCAAGGATAACCATAAGGCCTTCTATGGTTATGTCAAAAACCTAAATGGCAATGCTCAGGTCTGTTCTGAGCTAGTACAAAATGGAACAAAATACACTGACCCCACTGACATTGCCAACATCTTGGCTGACAGGTTCAGTGCAAACCCCCCCACCACCACCTACAGGGCCTATTACTATTCCAGGGGATTGTGTAACTCCAATTATTACTGATACGTTGGTTAATAAGGCTCTATCTAAAGCTAAAAACACTGCCTCCACGGGACCAGATGGTGTCCCAGGCTGCATCATACGCGAGCTCCAAAATTAATTAACCCCGCATCGGAATACCCTGTTCAGTCTCATCCTCTCGACAGGATATGTGCCCATAGAATGGCGCACAGCAATGGTGGTTCCACTGCACAAGGGTGGGCACACAACCGACCCTGGGAACTACTGACCAATAAGCCTGACCAGTCTGATCTGTAAGGCAATGGAGTGAATCATTATGGAACTCATAAATGGAGAGATTGGGACCCTCCAAACACTTGACCCCACACAGTTCTGCTTCGTCAAGGGCAGATCATGCCTCCTGAACCTGGTGGACTTCTTTGAGACAGTTACTCAGGCTATATATAAGGCAAAGGAGGTACACATGGCTTACCTTGACCTTGCTAAAGTATTTGACATCATTCCCCATTCGAGTATTATTGATAAACTCACCAACCTGGGCATAAGCCCTTACATCACAAGATGGATCACAAACTTGCTCTCAGACAGATCCCACAAAGTAAGAGTAGCGGGATCTATGTCCGAATCCAGACCAGTAACGAGTGGTGTGCCTCAGGGCTCTGTCCTGGGGCCCCTCCTGTTTGGCATACACTTCTCAGAAGTACAGGCAAGCACTGAAGGGCTGTGGTTGACCAAGTTTGTGGACGACTGCAAACTGGGTGCTATAATAGTGTCTCCAGCTGACATGGATATCCTCCAGAAGGGCCTTAATGAGACTGATGCATGGTGTCAAAGCCATGGCCTCAAGCTAAATGCTAAAAAATGCATAGTAATCCCCTTTGGAAAAAACAGAGTACCCGCAAACTACCACATAGGAGGTAACCCCCTGAAATCTGAAGTAGTAATAGGGGATGTAGGCACCCAAGTAGATAGTCAGCTTTTCTTTGATAACCATGTTGCCAAAGTGGTTAGAAAATCCTTCTATGTGACCCATCTGATCATGAAAGGGTTCGCATCAAGATCTAAGGATGTAGTGGTGCCCCTCTACTCTTCCCTCATCAGACCCATTATTGAGTACAATGCACCAATTGGAATGTACCTGGCTAGGCATCTCCAGCAGCTGAAGAGACCACAGAGGTACCTCACTAAGAGGATTACTGGCCTCAAACAGTTGCCCTATGCAGCACGATTGAAAGAACTAAGGCTTTTCTCTGTTGCATACCGCCTTCTCAGAGGCAATCTCTGTCTAACATACAGAGCCATGTCCAACCCTGAACTGTTGGACATGCTCCATCTTAGCAAAACCAAATCCACTTGAGCTACACGGTCTAGGGATATAAACCTCAGCACAACAATGAATAGAACATGCTGGAGGGATAGATTCCTTTCGCAGAGACTTCCCTTTCTATGGAACAAGGTCCCGAGCTACATAAGACAGAGCCCCTTACTATCACTCTTCAAGAGGAACCTTGATGAGTGGAACAGAATGTTCACACCAGGGATCATACCAACAGCTCTACTAGATAGGGGCCAAGGGTACTAGCTGCTATATCAAGGGCCTAGGGAACTAACCAAAGGTGAGTGAATACCGCACAACGTGGCTAGGCTAATATATGCATTTGGGCAGATAGCCCAGTATCTACCTATGAAACTATGAACCTATATGGCTGGTTTTCCTGTAGGTGCAGTAATCTTCATATGGCTGGTCTTCCTGTCAGTGCAGTAATCTGCATATGGCTGGTCCTCTTTTGGGAGCAGTAATCTGCATATGTCTTGTTTTTCTGTGGATGCAGTAATCTGCATATGGCTAGTCCTCCTGTGGGTGCAGTAATCTGCATATGTCTTGTTTTTCTGTGGGTGCAGTAATCTGCATATGGCTGGTCCTCCTGTGGGTTCTGTAATCTGCATAGGGCTGGTCTTCAGTGGGTGCAGTAATCTGAATATGGCTAGCCTTCCTATGGGTGCTGTAATCTGCATATGGCTGGTATTTCTGTTGATGCAGTATTCTGCATATGGCTGGTATTCCTGTGGGTGCAGTAATCTGCAAATGGCTGGTCCTTCTGTGGGTGGTGTAATCTGAATATGGTTGGCCTTCCTGTGGGTGCAGTAATCTCCATATGATTGGTTTTCCAGTCTGTGACGTAATCTGCATATTTTTTTTTTGGC